>NC_052331.1:27155651-27243151 GCF_016432855.1 Salvelinus namaycush
GTGTGTTCCTATTGTAGTTGAAGAAGAGAAAGGGATGTGTGTTTCTATTGTAGTTGAAGAAGAGAAAGGGCTGTGTGTTTCTATTGTAGTTGAAGAAGAGAAAGGGCTGTGTGTTTCTATTGTAGTTGAAGAAGAGAAAGGGCTTTGTTTCTATTGTAGTTGAAGAAGAGAAAGGACTGTGTTTCTATTGTAGTTGAAGAAGAGAAAGGGCTGTGTGTTTCTATTGTAGTTGAAGAAGAGAAAGGGCTGTGTGTTTCTATTGTAGTTGAAGAAGAGAAAGGATTGTGTTTCTATTGTAGTTGAAGAAGAGAAAGGGCTGTGTGTTTCTATTGTAGTTGAAGAAGAGAAAGGACTGTGTTTCTATTGTAGTTGAAGAAGAGAAAGGGCTGTGTGTTTCTATTGTAGTTGAAGAAGAGAAAGGGCTGTGTGTTTCTATTGTAGTTGAAGAAGAGAAAGGATTGTGTTTCTATTGTAGTTGAAGAAGAGAAAGGGCTGTGTGTTTCTATTGTAGTTGAAGAAGAGAAAGAACTGTGTTTCTATTGTAGTTGAAGAAGAGAAAGGACTGTGTTTCTATTGTAGTTGAAGAAGAGAAAGGGCTGTGTGTTTCTATTGTAGTTGAAGAAGAAAAAGGGCTGTGTGTTTCTATTGTAGTTGAAGAAGAGAAAGGACTGTGTTTCTATTGTAGTTGAAGAAGAGAAAGGGCTGTGTGTTTCTATTGTAGTTGAAGAAGAGAAAGAACTGTGTTTCTATTGTAGTTGAAGAAGAGAAAGGACTGTGTTTCTATTGTAGTTGAAGAAGAGAAAGGGCTGTGTGTTTCTATTGTAGTTGAAGAAGAGAAAGGGATGTGTGTTTCTATTGTAGTTGAAGAAGAGAAAGGGCTGTGTGTTTCTATTGTAGTTGAAGAAGAGAAAGGGCTTTGTTTCTATTGTAGTTGAAGAAGAGAAAGGGCTTTGTGTTTCTATTGTAGTTGAAGAAGAGAACGGGCTGTGTGTTTCTATTGTAGTTGAAGAAGAGAAAGGGCTGTGTTTCTATTGTAGTTGAAGAAGAGAAAGGACTGTGTGTTTCTATTGTAGTTGAAGAAGAGAAAGGGCTGTGTGTTTCTATTGTAGTTGAAGAAGAGAAAGGGCTGTGTGTTTCTATTGTAGTTGAAGAAGAGAAAGGGCTGTGTGTTTCTATTGTAGTTGAAGAAGAGAAAGGGCTGTGTGTTTCTATTGTAGTTGAAGAAGAGAAAGGGCTGTGTGTTTCTATTGTAGTTGAAGAAGAGAAAGGGCTGTGTGTTTCTATTGTAGTTGAAGAAGAGAAAGGGCTGTGTGTTTCTATTGTAGTTGAAGAAGAGAAAGGGCTGTGTGTTTCTATTGTAGTTGAAGAAGAGAAAGGGCTGTGTGTTTCTATTGTAGTTGAAGAAGAGAAAGGGCTGTGTGTTTCTATTGTAGTTGAAGAAGAGAAAGGACTGTGTTTCTATTGTAGTTGAAGAAGAGAAAGGACTGTGTTTCTATTGTAGTTGAAGAAGAAAAAGGGCTGTGTGTTTCTATTGTAGTTGAAGAAGAGAAAGGACTGTGTTTCTATTGTAGTTGAAGAAGAGAAAGGGCTGTGTGTTTCTATTGTAGTTGAAGAAGAAAAAGGGCTGTGTGTTTCTATTGTAGTTGAAGAAGAGAAAGGACTGTGTTTCTATTGTAGTTGAAGAAGAGAAAGGGCTGTGTGTTTCTATTGTAGTTGAAGAAGAGAAAGAACTGTGTTTCTATTGTAGTTGAAGAAGAGAAAGGACTGTGTTTCTATTGTAGTTGAAGAAGAGAAAGGGCTGTGTGTTTCTATTGTAGTTGAAGAAGAGAAAGGGATGTGTGTTTCTATTGTAGTTGAAGAAGAGAAAGGGCTGTGTGTTTCTATTGTAGTTGAAGAAGAGAAAGGGCTTTGTTTCTATTGTAGTTGAAGAAGAGAAAGGGCTTTGTGTTTCTATTGTAGTTGAAGAAGAGAACGGGCTGTGTGTTTCTATTGTAGTTGAAGAAGAGAAAGGGCTGTGTTTCTATTGTAGTTGAAGAAGAGAAAGGACTGTGTGTTTCTATTGTAGTTGAAGAAGAGAAAGGGCTGTGTGTTTCTATTGTAGTTGAAGAAGAGAAAGGGCTGTGTGTTTCTATTGTAGTTGAAGAAGAGAAAGGGCTGTGTGTTTCTATTGTAGTTGAAGAAGAGAAAGGGCTGTGTGTTTCTATTGTAGTTGAAGAAGAGAAAGGGCTGTGTGTTTCTATTGTAGTTGAAGAAGAGAAAGGGCTGTGTGTTTCTATTGTAGTTGAAGAAGAGAAAGGGCTGTGTGTTTCTATTGTAGTTGAAGAAGAGAAAGGGATGTGTGTTTCTATTGTAGTTGAAGAAGAGAAAGGGCTGTGTGTTTCTATTGTAGTTGAAGAAGAGAAAGGGTTGTGTGTTTCTATTGTAGTTGAAGAAGAGAAAGGGCTTTGTGTTTCTATTGTAGTTGAAGAAGAGAACGGGCTGTGTGTTTCTATTGTAGTTGAAGAAGAGAAAGGGCTGTGTTTCTATTGTAGTTGAAGAAGAGAAAGGACTGTGTTTCTATTGTAGTTGAAGAAGAGAAAGGGCTTTGTTTCTATTGTAGTTGAAGAAGAGAAAGGGCTGTGTTTCTATTGTAGTTGAAGAAGAGAAAGGACTGTGTTTCTATTGTAGTTGAAGAAGAGAAAGGGCTGTGTGTTTCTATTGTAGTTGAAGAAGAGAAAGGGCTGTGTGTTTCTATTGTAGTTGAAGAAGAGAAAGGGCTGTGTTTCTATTGTAGTTGAAGAAGAGAAAGGACTGTGTTTCTATTGTAGTTGAAGAAGAGAAAGGGCTTTGTTTCTATTGTAGTTGAAGAAGAGAAAGGTCTGTGTGTTTCTATTGTAGTTGAAGAAGAGAAAGGGCTTTGTTTCTATTGTAGTTGAAGAAGAGAAAGGGCTGTGTGTTTCTATTGTAGTTGAAGAAGAGAAAGGGCTGTGTGTTTCTATTGTAGTTGAAGAAGAGAAAGGGCTTTGTTTCTATTGTAGTTGAAGAAGAGAAAGGGCTGTGTGTTTCTATTGTAGTTGAAGAAGAGAAAGGGCTGTGTGTTTCTATTGTAGTTGCAGAAGAGAAAGGGATGTGTGTTTCTATTGTAGTTGAAGAAGAGAAAGGGATGTGTTTCTATTGTAGTTGCAGAAGAGAAAGGGCTGTGTGTTTCTATTGTAGTTGAAGAAGAGAAAGGGCTTTGTTTCTATTATAGTTGAAGAAGAGAACGGGCTGTGTGTTTCTATTGTAGTTGAAGAAGAGAAAGGGCTGTGTGTTTCTATTGTAGTTGAAGAAGAGAAAGGGCTGTGTGTTTCTATTGTAGTTGCAGAAGAGAAAGGGCTGTGTGTTTCTATTGTAGTTGAAGAGGAGAAAGGGCTGTGTTTCTATTGTAGTTGAAGAAGAGAAAGGGCTGTGTGTTTCTATTGTAGTTGAAGAAGAGAAAGGACTGTGTGTTTCTATTGTAGTTGAAGAAGAGAAAGGACTGTGTTTCTATTGTAGTTGAAGAAGAGAAAGGGCTGTGTTTCTATTGTAGTTGAAGAAGAGAAAGGGCTGTGTGTTTCTATTGTAGTTGAAGAAGAGAAAGGGCTGTGTGTTTCTATTGTACTTGAAGAAGAGAAAGGACTGTGTTTCTATTGTAGTTGAAGAAGAGAAAGGGCTGTGTGTTTCTATTGTAGTTGAAGAAGAGAAAGGGCTGTGTGTTTCTATTGTAGTTGAAGAAGAGAAAGGACTGTGTTTCTATTGTAGTTGAAGAAGAGAAAGGACTGTGTTTCTATTGTAGTTGAAGAAGAGAAAGGGCTGTGTGTTTCTATTGTAGTTGAAGAAGAGAAGGGGCTGTGTGTTTCTTTTGTACTTGAAGAAGAGAAGGGGCTGTGTGTTTCTTTTGTACTTGAAGAAGAGAAAGGGCTGTGTTTCTATTGTAGTTGAAGAAGAGAAAGGGCTGTGTGTTTCTATTGTAGTTGAAGAAGAGAAAGGGCTGTGTGTTTCTATTGTAGTTGAAGAAGAGAAAGGGCTGTGTGTTTCTATTGTAGTTGAAGAAGAGAAAGGGCTGTGTGTTTCTATTGTAGTTGAAGAAGAGAAAGGGCTGTGTGTTTCTATTGTAGTTGAAGAAGAGAAAGGGCTGTGTGTTTCTATTGTAGTTGAAGAAGAGAAAGGGCTGTGTGTTTCTATTGTAGTTGAAGAAGAGAAAGGACTGTGTTTCTATTGTAGTTGAAGAAGAGAAAGGGCTGTGTGTTTCTATTGTAGTTGAAGAAGAGAAAGGGCTGTGTGTTTCTATTGTAGTTGAAGAAGAGAAAGGGCTGTGTGTTTCTATTGTAGTTGAAGAAGAGAAAGGGCTGTGTGTTTCTATTGTAGTTGAAGAAGAGAAAGGGCTGTGTGTTTCTATTGTAGTTGAAGAAGAGAAGGGGCTGTGTGTTTCTATTGTACTTGAAGAAGAGAAAGGACTGTGTTTCTATTGTAGTTGAAGAAGAGGAGAAAGGGCTGTGTGTTTCTATTGTAGTTGAAGAAGAGAAAGGGCTGTGTGTTTCTTTTGAATTGAGAGAGAGGGAGCAGGACAGGGAGACTTCAGATGGGAGGAAGTGACACATCTTAATTAATATATTTGTCTTAAAATGGACTAAAATGGCCATTTTATTATGATTTTATATTTAAAAAAATTGTGATACAAATGTAAAAAACATGTCAAACATCCTTCCTCCCAATTAAGTTTTTATGTGAGAATTGCCAGAACAATCTAGGACACCCAAAATATTTTTGGGCTGTCCTGACATTGAATGCTCCTAGAGAGGTGAGGACTGAGAGAGGAGAGACAGAGGAAGAGAGAAAGGTAGAGAGAGAGAGAAGGAGAGAGAGAGACACGGGTTGCCGGCGCACTGTCAAATTAAGCTCTCCAATGGCCTTTTCCTGTTTCTTTGTGTTGCCGCTATCTGGCTAGCCGTGTTATTCACCAAGCACAATGGGACAGAAAGAGACGTGGCTGCCGCTCCTCCAGCCTCTGCCTTGTAAGTCATTTCAACTACCGTCGGCAGATTGGAGCCGAGGCAGCGCAACTGGAATGTTAAACGGAGCCCTTGCCCCATTCTCTGCTATGGGAAATTAGGTCTCCATTGTGGCTCAACGGCAGAATGAACACAGTAAAATGTAAAGGCCAATACCCCAGCTAAATTGTTATACGACACTCTCTCCGTTAGACTACTCTTGAAACTACCTTTCCAAAAGGCTCTGTAGTCATTTATTTCATGATTAAAGCGCTGTAAACTGTAATTGTTTTAGCGCCGAAGTGATTGTGAAGCTGTATGATTGCTGTAAGCGAATAGGACTGTGTTTATGCCGTTGATAAGCTCGATAAGAGTGCACAGTATTGATTTCTGGAACAATGGATTACAGCTCAGAGCCAATTGCTTATCTAGTGCACTTGTTACTGTATATAATCCTACTAGCAGACTGCTTGGGGTCATTGGGGTCAGTAACGCAGGCTTACATTGCTCTTCGGGTTAAGGTTCAAGGAAGACCAACAGTCTCAGTGTTTCTAGCTTTTCATTCAAGTGGTCTTAATTCATACTCTGTCTTAAGCCAATCTTTCTCAGTTTCAAACCATTTTCTCTGGCTATGGAGACATCTTTTTTCTCCAGTTGGCTACACTCCTTCCATGAAATATGACATATAACCTTTTCTTCTGGTAAATGTAATGGGTACCACAGGACTGTAGCAGTGGGAATGTAGGAGTCACGTGTTCACTAGCTTTGAGTTTCACTTAGCTAATAACCCCCCAATAGACACACACACACACACCCACACACACACTTATAGCAAACACACACATGCACACTCACGTGCACACACGCATGAATGCACGCGCACACACACGCACACACACACTTATAGCAAATGCACACATGAACGCACATGCATGCATGAACGCGCACACACGCACACGCACATATCCACCCTTCCCACTCTACACAAACACACAGTGGAGTGCTGACATGACTTTGACAATGAGTTACTATCCATCTGTCACGGCTTTAGCCCAGTCAGGCACCAAACCTTAACTGAAAAATAGATCTGAGGTCAGTACAAAGGTTCATCTGACCAATGAGTATCCTTCAGACCGCTGTCGTCGGGCAGCACGGTGTGACTGGGAATATACCAGCAGGAATTTACAGAGACAGACTTAATGGGCTTTACTTAGAGAGGTGGAGAGAGGTGGAGAAGTGGTGGAGGAGAGGAGAGATGTGGGGTGAGGAGAGGAGAGATGTGGGGTGACGAGAGGAGAGAGGAGATGAGAGGAGAGAGGGGATGAGAGGAGACGGGAGATGAGGGGATGAGAGGAGAGGAGAGAGGAGATGAGAGGAAAGAGGAGATGAGAGAAGAGAGGGGAAGAGAGGAGAGATGTGGGGTGAGGAGAGGAGAGGAGAGAGGAGATGAAAGGAGAGAGGGGATGAGAGGAGAGAGGAGATGAGAGGAGAGAGGAAAGAGAGGAGAAGGGAGATGAGGGGATGAGAGGAGAGGAGAGAGGAGATGAGAGGGGAAGAGAGGAGAGATGTGGGGTGAGGAGAGGAGAGAGGAGATGAAAGGAGAAGAGAGTAAACAGGAGGTGAAAGGTGGCTGTTCTGTAATTTGTTTCAGTTCTGTTCTGCCCCTCATCTCTGTGTCTGGGTCAGGCTGTGGGTCAGTGTTTCTGGGCCAGGCATCCTGAGGAGAGAGCAGTTCACCTCTGGTCTGTACCGCTGAGCTGAGCCTACTGAGCCTACCATCTGGTTCCAGTCCAAACACGTCTACTAGCTAAGCCTCTGTTGCCCCCACATCTCCTCCTGTCTGTGTTTGTGTGTGTGTGTGATTTGTGTGTTACACCATATCCTTGTGTATGTGTGTGTGTGTGTGTGTGTGTGTGTGTGTGTGTGTGTGTGTGTGTGTGTTTGTGCGCACCCTGCCATCCCTGCCCGCCTCCCGTCATTCGCTAGCATGAAATGCCAGTTGGATGCTAGCTTCCATCACCATGACACCATCACTCCCTCTAAAATGAAGTCCCCTTTTTTTTTTTTTTTTGAAATCAACTCTCTGGCAACAGTTTTAGTTCCGTTTCTCTTTTCCTCCCTTCATTGTAGCAAGTGACACTCAGTACATGGGAAGGCATTCAACTGAATACAGGGTCATATTTATTAGTGCACAGCGTAGCAAAAGGTTTTGCAACGGAAAATGAAAAGAAGTATTTCTTATTCCGGTTGTCCTTCCCCGTTTCAGTCAGTTTTCTCCCTTTTGGTGCCAAATGAACACGCGCCAGTGCTCAGTTGGAGTTTAACACTGAAATTCCCTCGCTCCGGGATTTTCAGATTAGCGTATTTGTTTTCTGATAAGCCCCGTATTGGTAGGCGGGATATTTCGCGAGGATTTGTGGCTTATGAGCAAGTCAGTGGATATTGCCTTATTTGTGGCTTTCTGCAGATGATCCGTGTGCGCTCGGAGTTCGAATGGAGGGATAAACGAGAGAAAAACAGAGGGCGAAAGCAGAGAGAATGAGAGGGTGTGTGGTGGCGTCAAGGCATGCTGGAGCCAGATCATCAGTCAGTTAGCTAGCTGACACATCTCCTGCAGATCTCACACTGGATGAAGCCCCTGTGTCTTCGTGTGTGTCTGTGGGTGTGTGTGTACCTGTACCAGTATCTGTGTGTGTGTGTGTGTGTGTGTGTGTGTACCTGTACCAGTACCTGTGTGTGTGTGTGTGTGTGTGTGTGTGTGTGTGTGTGTGTGTGTGTGTGTGTGTGTGTGTGTGTGTGTGTGTGTGTGTGTGTGTGTGTGTGTGTGTGTGTGTGTACCTGTACCAGTGTGTGTGTGTGTGTGTGTGTGTGTGTGTGTGTGTGTGTGTGTGTGTGTGTGTGTGTGTGTGTGTGTGTGTGTGTGTGTGTGTACCTGTACCAGTACCTGTGTGTGTGTACCTGTACCAGTACCTGTGTGTGTGTGTGTGTGTGTGTGTGTGTGTGTGTGTGTGTGTGTGTGTGTGTGTGTGTGTGTGTGTGTGTGTGTGTGTGTGTGTGTGTGTGTGTGTGTGTGTGTGTGTGTGTGTGTACCTGTACCAGTACCTGTGTGTGTGTGTCTGTGTACATCTACCCGTGTCTGCCCGCCTGTTTACACCTGCTAAAATACCTACACAGTGAGGGCGCAGACTGGAGCATTTGTTTTCACACTCTCAATGGGTGTGGGTTTCTTTATCTCGCCACCCTGTCTCGCTAACTGATGGGTAATATGTAAAATGGAGTGTGTGTTTACCTCACCTGTGGTAGACTCTCTACTCAGGGTGAGCGGCTGACTTGATGAGGTCATATAGGCCTAGCTGCCATGACACTGTTCACTCAGGACCCATTCAATCTGCCGGTTCTGGGTCGAGGGACAGATTGGCGATTCAGTGAAGTGGATTTTCAATTGGTATTACCGTACTTATGTTCATACTGTATGCCGTCCATACTCTTCAGAGGCTTCATATAATATCCGCTTGTTAGAGAAGTGGAAGGTGTTTATTGTTGTGGAGGCATTCTGTTTGATGTTTTTTCTGGATGCTTCATTTTATGGTTTCCTGTTTCCTGTTTCCTGTTTCTTGATTTCATGCATTCCAAGCCTCTGAATTGTTTCATGTTCTATGCTGCTTTCTCTCTGATCTGTATTCAACACACTCACACGCACACGCACATGGTCGCGCACACAAACAAACAAACAGCTGATTTAGCTGATCAGTGTAGGGAACAGCCCCAGTAGTGCTTGAGGTCTGGCCCAGAACACAGACCTAAATGCCACGGCTGTCATCTGAGACTGTAACAAGCGGAGCAGAGCTGAGCAGCTTTCTCCCAGGCTCCTGTTGCCCACAGAGCTGTAGCAAAGCCAATGCTAACCGTCTGCACTCAGGCAATATCCAAAGGCACCCGTGTCAGCTTGGAGTGGGAGTGTGTAGGACCCGGCTGCCAAAACCTAGTCACAGCCATTTGTTATGAATTATTTTTTTATCCCTTTTTTATCCCATTTTGCATAATTGTTGTTGTTGTTTAGCAGTTGCTGGGATGCCCATTGTTTTCCATGGGTTGAGGAGAAACTAAGGCTTCATTGTGGATCTAAAGATGAGCCGAAGAGCCGTTATCTTCTGGATTTGATTCCCTGTATGAAACACCTCACGTTTAGCCTCTCCCAGTCAAAGGGAACAAAGAGGAAACCAGAGGCTTCGAGGTAATGGTTCCCTCCACTACACCTGCTGCTGGAGCTGCCTGGTCTGATGTGTGCTACCGGAATCAAAGTGTGACACCTCGCGCGGCATGTTACAA
Source organism: Salvelinus namaycush (assembly GCF_016432855.1). Taxonomy (NCBI): domain Eukaryota; kingdom Metazoa; phylum Chordata; class Actinopteri; order Salmoniformes; family Salmonidae; genus Salvelinus; species Salvelinus namaycush. Next base: position 27,164,969 of record NC_052331.1, read on the forward strand.
CACCGACACTGCACACGCTGCTGTGCAGCCTCGTTAAACATGCATTGCCGTCGACCTGCTCCTTCCAAGCTGTTTCTCTTCACACCTGAGAGCCACTCAGTATATAGCCACACACACACCAACACACATAAATGGACACAGAAGCCCATACACACACACGCACACACGCACGCACGCACACATAAACCCACACACCCACACAGCTCTTCTGAGCTACAGTAGTCTCCTGATACAGCTGTAAGCTCCTTGGCGTTGTGGTGACATATTTCTGCTTTATCAAATGAGGAGAGTTACAAACTACACACCAGTCAGAGTTATACTTACACTACATCTTTAATAATAATAAGCTTTGCAATAGCATTTGACTTTCAACAATTCACTATTTCTAATGAACCGTTGAGAGTCCCACCAGAAAAGTACAAAGATCTTTTATAGCCAAGATACACACACCCTCTCAACTTACATGACGAATCACAGATCTTAGGAACAGTTCACAAAGAAATACTTTTTCTTGAGAAAGGAGTATCCCTTAGCCAGATAACATTCGCTATTAATTCTCGTTGAGTTTGGTCCCTCAGACGAGGTTCTAATCTCGTTCCTGGTACTTCATAGTACATAAACACCAACTCATCCAATGGCATATATCAATTATCAACTCTAGATACTCCCATCTCAAGTAAACCCCCTCCTGAACCCACTCCTGGACAAGCTCACCGAGGGGAGTGAGCCTCTAGGTCATACACTATCCCAGGATAAGTGTAAGATCAGAGAGGACATACAATGTTTCCAGACACTGCCATACACCTCCCCCCAATGGGAAAAGGAGGGAGTGACTGGCGCACAGACATTGTGGAGACAAGTAATTGGTTCCCCATTAATCACGCCATCCCTTCACATGGTTTAAGAATAGGTAAAGACACATTCACATATGAAGACAATGTTCCATTCTGTTCTCTTCCCTTTCTGATATTCTGCATAGCACCAGGGACATGTAAAAGACAAGCCTGACCTCTCCCCTCTCTGGGCCCCAAGTGACTGAGCCCCAGCTTAGGGAAAAGTCCAACTGCCAACACTATAGTCCAAAAGGATACATTCTAATGAAGTATCTCACATAAGCATATTATGCAAATAAAACATCTTAATTATCTATGTTACCCAACTAATTCTGATTCATCTGCCACATTCCCCTCTCAAGGGACTCCATCCCTTCTGGAGAATCAGAACAGTAACATGGTACCTTACTAACAGTAGTTGCAGAGTATATGAATTATAAAAAATAAAAAAATACATGTAAAGAAAATAGGGAATCAAATCCCTTCATTGTCGAGTACCTTATTTCCATGTAAGCCTTCTCCCTTCAGAAACTGAGTTTACAACCTTTATACCACAAGACAGACTTGCACATATTTAATGCATAATGCAGTGCATGTAACAATGGAGTTTAATAAAATAAGCTTTAGTTATCCATCACACTCCAATGGATCAGCATAGTATGTTGGAAATGACTATTTCCATTCCAGAAACTAAAATTAGCATATCTTGTTGAACAAATCCAGGTAATGACTCCTAGTTAAATTAAAATGTATCCCCTTGGTGCCTAATGAACATGACCCAAGACAAGCATCATGATTCCACTATTTATAAGGCAATGCCTATAGATCAAATAGATTAGGATCATTTTCACTCTCCAGATCAGAGTTCACCCTCTCCATTCACCATGGCAGGCTTATAATGGTTTCAACATCTTTAGTTCATAACAACAATCAAAACAGTCCTTCAGTTTTAAAAAGCATTACATTTCCAAATTAAATCATAATTAGAACCCAGTTAATTATCCAACCAAAATTTAGAATGACATTGCTCAGTGATTCAAATTGGTCTTATCACTCAAAGTAAAAAACTCAATTTAACACATATCGACATTGGCAGAATGTACATTTATATTAACATCCAGTATAATTATTCCATAATTCTACTATTAACTTTTTTTTCACGATTATAATACAGATCAGTATCTCAATGCATTCTTAATCTAAATTACTATAATTTTACGTGGTGTAGACCTCTACAATCAACCTGATACCACAAAAGTCTTAAACAATTTTGGCCACAGTTGACCAACCCCCTCCTTCAGGCGCTGATTCTTCTGGCGTCCTTTTCGTTCTTCTTCAGATAACTTTACAGTTCAAAGTGGATGGCCCATGATAATGTCCCAATTTCAATGTCTCACATTTTCCACCCATTATGTCTTGTCCATTCGTCAACCAGTATACCAGCAACATAAGAGAAGTTTAGAACAGATTTCTCTCCATGCTCACTCCACGTGGACTCCTCTCACACTCCTGAGAGAAACATAAAAGAAAAGCAGTTGATAGCTTAGATCGGATACTATACACCGATTTCTGGCTCGGCTCCCTTCTCACGGTAGAAGTGGTTTGGACAGGGCCTTATTCAACGCCTTGGTCACTCTTCTTCAGCCGGTTAGAGGGGGTTTTGAGGTACACACACTGTTCGGTCCAATTATCTCTTCCATGCATTAAGATACCGTCTGATGTCACTTTTCATGATAACCTCGAAAGAACAGATCAGAACAACAGTTTAGTTCAGTTCATTAACCTTTCTCGCCCCGGGGTTCCGCTAGCGGAACACCCACAACATTCCGCTGCCTTCGCAGCGCGCGAAATTCATAAATATTTTTTAGAAATATTTAACTTCCACACATTAACAAGTCCAATACAGCAAATGAAAGATAAACATCTTGTGAATCCAGCCAACATGTCCGATTTTTAAAATGTTTTACAGCGAAAACACAATATATATTTATGTTAGCTCACCACAATAGCCAAACACACAACGCCATGTTTTCACCGCCAACATAGCTTTCACAAAACCCACAAATAGAGATAAAATGAATCACTAACCTTTGAACAACTTCATCAGATGACAGTCTTATAACATCATGTTATACAATACATTTATGTTTTGTTCGAAAATGTGCATATTTATAGCTACAAATCCTGGTTTTACATTGTGAATACGGCGACATAATGCACCAAATTGTCCGGAGAGATTTTGGACAGTCACGTAATCTAACCAAAAAACTCATCATAAACTTTACTAAAAAATACATGTTGTACAGCAAATGAAAGATACACTGGTTCTTAATGTGTTAGATTTAAAAAAATAACTTTGGCACAAAGTACAGCATGCAATATTGTGAGACAGCGCCCAGCAATTCTCCGCCATGTTGGAGCCAACATATACCACAAAAATACGAAATAACATCATAAATATTCTCTTACCTTTGATGATCTTCCATCAGAATGTAGTGCAAGGAGTCCTATTTCCACAATAAATCGTTGTTTTGTTTTAGAATGTCCATTTCTTCTGTCGAATTAGCAACTTTGGCTAGCATTGTGGAGGGCACATGTCCATCAACTCTTGGCGCATGGAACGAAAAATTCCAAAAGTCACAATAAACGTCGAATAAACTGGTCAAACTCGGTTGACAATCCATCTTTATGATGTTTTTCAATAATTATGTATCCAATAAATTCCAAGACGGAGCATTTCGTCGTGTATACCTAACTCATTTCAGAAGACAATGTGGGGTTCCCTGGTGCGCGGCTAAATACTGTCAATAGGGCGGACCTGTCACTCCAAAAGCTCTCATTCGGTCTCACATCAAGCTAGACACCCCATTCAACATTCTACTGCCTGTTGACATCTAGTGGAAGGCGTATGCAGTGCATTCAGATCCATAAATATAAGGCAATTGAATAGGCAAGGCCTGACACAGAGCCCCATTTTCAGAATTTTCACTTCCTGTTTGGAAGTTTGCTGCCAAATGAGTTCTGTTTTACTCACAGATATAATTCAAGCAGTTTTAGAAACTTCAGAGTGTTTTCTATCCAATAGTAATAATAATATGCATATCGTATGATCTAGAACAGAGTACGAGGCCGTTTAATTTGGGCACGATTTTTTCCCAAAGTGAAAACAGCGCCCCCTATTCACTAAGAGGTTAACTACATGATAAATTATTACTTTTAACAATTATTCTTAATACAAATGTCTAAACATACTTCAAAGAGAATAACAACACATTCTATTGAAATTATTCTTTCAAATTGGCTTATACTCCCCATCACAATTTCAACATCATCGTAGAGCCAAAGGATCAGGAAGTTAGACCTATAACCCATCGGGAATAGAACAGAACAAACAACACAACAATACACTCCTTCACATCACTCAAGGTGTGTAAACTTAAATCCAAAACCTCAAAGAACTGAATCCTCCCCCATTTTTAACACATAACTCTCCATGAGAGTAATGTATAAAACAACACTACTACTGGTACAAAATATTTTTTTTAATTCAAATAACCTAATCAAATTAAAATCACTACTCTGAAACACTCCACAAAGAAAAATTATTGTACCTATATGGTCATAGGAAAATAGACTTAAAGCAGCCTACCCTTAGTCAAAGGCAATGCCCTCTCCTTCTTCACATTGGTCCAAATTACAAATATGGCTAAGAACTATAAACTCCATCATATTTATCAATTACACAAATTACCTTGAAATCAGTATTACAAATTACCTTAAATTCATTATCCAAATCGCTTTCCAATGAGGGTGATCAAGCCACAACGGAAAGTCATGATAGAGGTCATAGGTCATAGAAACCCTAGACAAATGTAAAAGAAATTGTCAAACATTTCCTACATGTTGTATCCCAGGTTCCAGAACATTCCTTTATCAAAAGAATTCACGTGTTTAATTAAAACTCAAAAAATAAAAACTCATAAAAATTCCATGTGCGTGCGTGCCTTGGCACTAAAACAAATGGAAAATTCACCAAACCAAAGGAAATTTCAAACAAAACCTAATAATAATGATAATTCCACTGTACTCTCTCAAATCATTAATCATTAGTTTTAATCTACACCAATGTATATGTATGCTTAATTGAACATGCGCTACCCTTAGATACAATTATCCTGGGATCATTACTATCTAAATGTAATAATTTTTTCCTCTGTCGCAAATGTAGTACATTTATCAGCGTAAGGAATCAGTGATATTTAATCCCAGGCATTTAATAAAAATGTAGACGTGTTCTCCCATGTCTCCTTTAACATACTTTAGGTAACTTCCATCCGTCCCGGAAACAATAATCCTACTCAAACACATCAGATAATACAATGTTTAAATAAGTAAAATCAGCACCTACAATAATGTAACGGTCGTCTTGTGGTGAATGAGCGGACCAAGGCGCAGCGGGTGATGAATACATAATGAATATTTATTAACAGAACGACGAAACACGAAAACTCTTAAACAAACTACAAAACAAATAAACGACGTAGACTGACCTAAAACATGAGAACTTACAAATACACGAAGAACGCACGAACAGGTACAGACTACAAACAAACGCTACAGTCCCGTGTGGTACGAACATACATACAGAAACGGAAGACAATCACCCACAAACAAACAGGGAGAACAGCCTACCTTAATATGGCTCTCAATCAGAGGAAACGTCAAACACCTGCCTCTAATTGAGAACCATATCAGGCAACACATAAACCCAACATAGAAACACAACACATAGAATGCCCACCCCAACTCACGCCCTGACCAACTAAACACATACAAAAACAACAGAAAACAGGTCAGGAACGTGACAAATAAACAAAAGGTAAACAATAAACAAACCCATAACCCCTTTCCAGCAATCTAATCATTTCAACCTGTTGATATGTTTAGTAAAAACTATCCTGATTTTTAACAAATTTAAAATCTTTCAAAAGTTGGCGCTGTCTCATCAGCGTAAAAATCAAACTAACTTTTTTCCACTCATATCCACAAGGTTTGCATTCCCCAAAGGTCAATACTGTTCAGCTTGTACATTAATGATCTTCCTTCTGTCTGTACAGGGTCTGAAGTTCCAATGTATGCAGATGATACAGTGATAAATGCATGCAAATAACAAACAACCAACTACACAAGAACTCACTACTGTAATGGTTCAGATGACAAAGTTGCTCAGAGACTCATGTTGCATCTCAATAAAAACGCAGTCTGCATGTCCCTCACAAAGCAAACAGCTGATCCCCTGAGACAGATGTCTGTGTATCAGGGGAGAAGCTCCAGGTGGTATCTGATGCCCCTGAGACAGATGTCTATGTATCAGGGGAAAAGATCCAGGTGGTATCTGATGCCCTGAGACAGATGTCTATGTATCAGGGGAGAAGCTCCAGGTGGTATCTGATGCCCCTGAGACAGAGGTCTATGTATCAGGGGAAAAGCTCCAGGTGGTATCTGATGCCCCTGAGACAGATGTCTATGTATCAGGGGAAAAGCTCAAAGTGGTATCTGATGCCCCTGAGACAGATGTCTATGTATCAGGGGAAAAGCTCCAGGTGGTATCTGATGCCCCTGAGACAGATGTCTATGTATCAGGGGAAAAGCTCCAGGTGGTATCTGATGCCCCTGAGACAGATGTCTATGTATCAGGGGAAAAGCTCCAGGTGGTATCTGATGCCCCTGAGACAGAGGTCTATGTATCAGGGGAAAAGCTCCAGGTGGTATCTGATGCCCCTGAGACAGATGTCTATGTATCAGGGGAAAAGCTCCAGGTGGTATCTGATGCCCCTGAGACAGATGTCTATGTATCAGGGGAAAAGCTCCAGGTGGTATCTGATGCTACTGAGACAGATGTCAATGTATCAGGGGAGAAGCTCCAGGTGGTATCTGATGCCCCTGAGACAGATGTCTATGTATCAGGGGAAAAGCTCCAGGTGGTATCTGATGCCCCTGAGACAGATGTCTATGTATCAGGGGAAAAGCTCCAGGTGGTATCTGATGCCCTGAAACAGGTGGCTATGTATCAGGAGAAGAGCTCCAGGTGGTATCTGATGCCCCTGAGACAGATGTCTATGTATCAGGGGAAAAACTCCAGGTGGTATCTGATGCTACTGAGACAGATGTCTATGTATCAGGGGAAAAGCTCCAGGTGGTATCTGATGCCCCTGAGACAGATGTCTATGTATCAGGGGAAAAGCTCCAGGTGGTATCTGATGCCCTGAGACAGATGTCTATGTATCAGGGGAAAAGCTCCAGGTGGTATCTGATGCCCCTGAGACAGATGTCTATGTATCAGGGGAAAAGCTCAAAGTGGTATCTGATGCCCCTGAGACAGATGTCTATGTATCAGGGGAAAAGCTCCAGGTGGTATCTGATGCCCCTGAGACAGATGTCTATGTATCAGGGGAAAAGCTCCAGGTGGTATCTGATGCCCCTGAGACAGATGTCTATGTATCAGGGGAAAAGCTCCAGGTGGTATCTGATGCCCTGAGACAGATGTCTATGTATCAGGGGAAAAGCTCCAGGTGGTATCTGATGCCCCTGAGACAGATGTCTATGTATCAGGGGAAAAGCTCCAGGTGGTATCTGATGCCCCTGAGACAGATGTCTATGTATCAGGGGAAAAGCTCCAGGTGGTATCTGATGCCCCTGAGACAGAGGTCTATGTATCAGGGGAAAAGCTCCAGGTGGTATCTGATGCCCTGAAACAGGTGGCTATGTATCAGGGGAAGAGCTCCAGGTGGTATCTGATGCCCCTGAAACAGATGTCTATGTATCAGGGGAAAAACTCCAGGTGGTATCTGATGCTACTGAGACAGATGTCTATGTATCAGGGGAAAGGCTCCAGGTGGTATCTGATGCCCCTGAGACAGATGTCTATGTATCAGGGGAAAAGCTCCAGGTGGTATCTGATGCCCTGAGACAGATGTCTATGTATCAGGGGAAAAGCTCCAGGTGGTATCTGATGCCCCTGAGACAGATGTCTATGTATCAGGGGAAAAGCTCCAGGTGGTATCTGATGCTACTGAGACAGATGTCTTTGTATCAGGGGAAAAGCTCCAGGTGGTATCTGATGCCCTGAGACAGATGTCTACGTATCAGGGGAAAAGCTCCAGGTGGTATCTGATGCCCCTGAGACAAATGTCTATATATCAGGGGAAAAGCTCCAGGTGGTGTCTGATGCTACTGAGACAGATGTCTATGTATCAGGGGAAAAGTTCCAGGTGGTATCTGATGCCCCTGAGACAGATGTCTATGTATCAGGGGAAAAGCTCCAGGTGGTATCTGATGCCCCTGAGACAGATGTCTATGTATCAGGGGAAAAGCTCCAGGTGGTATCTGATGCCCCTGAGACAGATGTCTATGTATCAGGGGAAAAGCTCAAAGTGGTATCTGATGCCCCTGAGACAGATGTCTATGTATCAGGGGAAAAGCTCCAGGTGGTATCTGATGCCCCTGAGACAGATGTCTATGTATCAGGGGAAAAGCTCCAGGTGGTATCTGATGCCCTGAGACAGATGTCTATGTATCAGGGGAAAAGCTCCAGGTGGTATCTGATGCCCCTGAGACAGATGTCTATGTATCAGGGGAAAAGCTCCAGGTGGTATCTGATGCCCTTGAGACAGATGTCTATGTATCAGGGGAAAAGCTCCAGGTGGTATCTGATGCCCCTGAGACAGAGGTCTATGTATCAGGGGAAAAGCTCCAGGTGGTATCTGATGCCCCTGAGACAGATGTCTATGTATCAGGGGAAAAGCTCCAGGTGGTATCTGATGCCCCTGAGACAGATGTCTATGTATCAGGGGAAAAGCTCCAGGTGGTATCTGATGCTACTGAGACAGATGTCTATGTATCAGGGGAAAAGCTCCAGGTGGTATCTGATGCCCTGAGACAGATGTCTATGTATCAGGGGAAAAGCTCCAGGTGGTATCTGATGCCCCTGAGACAGATGTCTTTGTATCAGGGGAAAAGCTCCAGGTGGTATCTGATGCCCTGAAACCGGTGGATATGTATCAGGGGAAGAGCTCCAGGTGGTATCTGATGCCCCTGAGACAGATGTCTATGTATCAGGGGAAAAACTCCAGGTGGTATCTGATGCCCTGAAACAGGAGGCTATGTATCAGGGGAAAAACTCCAGGTGGTATCTGATGCTACTGAGACAGATGTCTATGTATGAGGGGAAAAGCTCCAGGTGGTATCTGATGCCCCTGAGACAGATGTCTATGTATCAGGGGAAAAACTCCAGGTGGTATCTGAGGCTACTGAGACAGATGTCTATGTATCAGGGGAAGAGCTCCAGGTGGTATTTGATGCCCCTGAGACAGATGTCTATGTATCAGGGGAAAAACTCCAGGTGGTATCTGATGCTACTGAGACAGATGTCTATGTATGAGGGGAAAAGCTCCAGGTGGTATCTGATGCCCCTGAGACAGATGTCTATGTATCAGGGGAAAAGCTCCAGGTGGTATCTGATGCCCTGAGACAGATGTCTATGTATCAGGGGAAAAGCTCCAGGTGGTATCTGATGCCCCTGAGACAGATGTCTATGTATCAGGGGAAAAGCTCCAGGTGGTATCTGATGCTACTGAGACAGATGTCTTTGTATCAGGGGAAAAGCTCCAGGTGGTATCTGATGCCCCTGAGACAGATGTCTATGTATCAGGGGAAAAGCTCCAGGTGGTATCTGATGCCCCTGAGACAAATGTCTATATATCAGGGGAAAAGCTCCAGGTGGTGTCTGATGCTACTGAGACAGATGTCTATGTATCAGGGGAAAAGTTCCAGGTGGTATCTGATGCCCCTGAGACAGATGTCTATGTATCAGGGGAAAAGCTCCAGGTGGTATCTGATGCCCTGAGACAGAGGTCTATGTATGAGGGGAAAAGCTCCAGGTGGTATCTGATGCCCCTGAGACAGATGTCTATGTATCAGGGGAAAAACTCCAGGTGGTATCTGATGCCCTGAAACAGGTGGATATGTATCAGGGGAAGAGCTCCAGGTGGTATCTGATGCCCCTGAGACAGATGTCTATGTATCAGGGGAAAAACTCCAGGTGGTATCTGATGCCCTGAAACAGGTGGCTATGTATCAGGGGAAAAACTCCAGGTGGTATCTGATGCTACTGAGACAGATGTCTATGTATGAGGGGAAAAGCTCCAGGTGGTATCTGATGCCCCTGAGACAGATGTCTATGTATCAGGGGAAAAACTCCAGGTGGTATCTGATGCTACTGAGACAGATGTCTATGTATCAGGGGAAGAGCTCCAGGTGGTATCTGATGCCCCTGAGACAGATGTCTATGTATCAGGGGAAAAACTCCAGGTGGTATCTGATGCTACTGAGACAGATGTCTATGTATGAGGGGAAAAGCTCCAGGTGGTATCTGATGCCCCTGAGACAGATGTCTATGTATCAGGGGAAAAGCTCCAGGTGGTATCTGATGCCCTGAGACAGATGTCTATGTGTCAGGGGAAAAGCTCCAGGTGGTATCTGATGCCCCTGAGACAGATGTCTATGTATCAGGGGAAAAGCTCCAGGTGGTATCTGATGCTACTGAGACAGATGTCTTTGTATCAGGGGAAAAGCTCCAGGTGGTATCTGATGCCCTGAGACAGATGTCTATGTATCAGGGGAAAAGCTCCAGGTGGTATCTGATGCCCCTGAGACAAATGTCTATATATCAGGGGAAAAGCTCCAGGTGGTGTCTGATGCTACTGAGACAGATGTCTATGTATCAGGGGAAAAGTTCCAGGTGGTATCTGATGCCCCTGAGACAGATGTCTATGTATCAGGGGAAAAGCTCCAGGTGGTATCTGATGCCCCTGAGACAGATGTCTATGTATCAGGGGAAAAACTCCAGGTGGTATCTGATGCTACTGAGACAGATGTCTATGTATCAGGGGAAGAGCTCCAGGTGGTATCTGATGCCCCTGAGACAGATGTCTATGTATCAGGGGAAAAACTCCAGGTGGTATCTGATGCTACTGAGACAGATGTCTATGTATGAGGGGAAAAGCTCCAGGTGGTATCTGATGCCCCTGAGACAGATGTCTATGTATCAGGGGAAAAGCTCCAGGTGGTATCTGATGCCCTGAGACAGATGTCTATGTATCAGGGGAAAAGCTCCAGGTGGTATCTGATGCCCCTGAGACAGATGTCTATGTATCAGGGGAAAAGCTCCAGGTGGTATCTGATGCTACTGAGACAGATGTCTTTGTATCAGGGGAAAAGCTCCAGGTGGTATCTGATGCCCTGAGACAGATGTCTATGTATCAGGGGAAAAGCTCCAGGTGGTATCTGATGCCCCTGAGACAAATGTCTATATATCAGGGGAAAAGCTCCAGGTGGTGTCTGATGCTACTGAGACAGATGTCTATGTATCAGGGGAAAAGTTCCAGGTGGTATCTGATGCCCCTGAGACAGAGGTCTATGTATCAGGGGAAAAGCTCCAGGTGGTATCTGATGCCCCTGAGACAGATGTCTATGTATCAGGGGAAAAACTCCAGGTGGTATCTGATGCCCTGAAACAGGTGGATGTGTATCAGGGGAAGAGCTCCAGGTGGTATCTGATGCCCCTGAGACAGATGTCTATGTATCAGGGGAAAAACTCCAGGTGGTATCTGATGCCCTGAAACAGGTGGCTATGTATCAGGGGAAAAACTCCAGGTGGTATCTGATGCTACTGAGACAGATGTCTATGTATGAGGGGAAAAGCTCCAGGTGGTATCTGATGCCCCTGAGACAGATGTCTATGTATCAGGGGAAAAACTCCAGGTGGTATCTGATGCTACTGAGACAGATGTCTATGTATCAGGGGAAGAGCTCCAGGTGGTATCTGATGCCCCTGAGACAGATGTCTATGTATCAGGGGAAAAACTCCAGGTGGTATCTGATGCTACTGAGACAGATGTCTATGTATGAGGGGAAAAGCTCCAGGTGGTATCTGATGCCCCTGAGACAGATGTCTATGTATCAGGGGAAAAGCTCCAGGTGGTATCTGATGCCCTGAGACAGATTCTATGTATCAGGGGAGAAGCTCCAGGTGGTATCTGATGCCCCTGAGACAGAGGTCTATGTATCAGGGGAAAAGCTCCAGGTGGTATCTGATGCCCCTGAGACAGATGTCTATGTATCAGGGGAAATGCTCAAAGTGGTATCTGATGCCCCTGAGACAGATGTCTATGTATCAGGGGAAAGCTCCAGGTGGTATCTGATGCCCCTGAGACAGATGTCTATGTATCAGGGAAAAGCTCCAGGTGGTATCTGATGCCCTGAGACAGATGTCTATGTATCAGGGGAAAAGCTCCAGGTGGTATCTGATGCCCTGAGACAGATGTCTATGTATCAGGGGAAAAGCTCCAGGTGTATCTGATGCCCTGAGACAGAGGTCTATGTATCAGGGGAAAAGCTCCAGGTGGTATCTGATGCCCCTGAGACAGATGTCTATGTATCGAGATGTCTATGTATCAGGGGAAAACTCCAGTGGTATCTGATGCCCTGAAACAGAGTGCTATGTATCAGGGGAAAACTCCAGGTGGTATCTGATGCCTATGACAGATGTCTATGTATGAGGGAAAAGCTCCAGTGGTATCTGATGCCCTGAGACAGATGTCTATGTATCAGGGAAAAACTCCAGGTGGTATCTGAGCGCCTGAGACGATGTCTATGTATCAGGGGAAGAGCTCCAGGTGGTATTGATGCCCCTGAGACAGATGTCTATGTATCAGGGAAAAACTCCAGGTGGTATCTGATGCCTGAGACAGATGTCTATGTATGAGAAAGCTCCAGTGTATCTGATGCCCCTGAGACAGATTCTATGTATCAGGGGAAAGCTCCAGGTGTATCTGATGCCCTGAGACAGATGTCTTGTATCAGGGGAAGCTCCAGGTGGTATCTGATGCCCCTGAGACAGATGTCTATGTATCAGGGGAAAAGCTCCAGGTGGTATCTGATGCCTGAGACAGATGTCTTTGTATCAGGGGAAAAGCTCCAGGTGGTATCTGATGCCCCTGAACAGATGTCTAGGTATCAGGGGAAAAGCTCCAGGTGGTATCTGATGCCCCTGAGACAATGTCTATATCAGGGGAAAAGCTCCAGGTGGTTCTGATCGCTGAGACAGATGTCTATGTATCAGGGGAAAAGTTCCAGGTGGTATCTGATGCCCCTGAGACAGATGTCTATGTATCAGGGGAAAAGCTCCAGGTGGTATCTGATGCCCTGAGACAGAGGTCATGTATGAGGGAAAAGCTCCAGGTGGTATCTGATGCCCTGAGACAGATGTCTATGTACAGGGAAAAAGCTCCAGGTGGTATCTGATCCCTGACACACAGATGTCTATGTATCAGGGGACAGAGCTCCAGGTTGGTAGTCTGATGCCCTGATATCAAGATGTCTATGTAATCAGGGGAAGAGCTCCAGGTGGTAGTCTGATGACCCCTGAGACAGATGTCTATGATATCAGGGGAAAGCTCAGTGGTATCGGATTGCCGATGACAGATGTCTATGATCAGGGGAAGAGCTCCAGGGTGGTATCAGATGCCATGTGCAGATGTCTATGTATCAGGGGTGAAAGCTCCAGGTGTATCTGATGCCTCTACTGAGAAGATGGTCTATGTATCAGGGGAAAAAGCTCCAGTTGGTATCTTCTGATGCTACCTGAGACAGAGGTCTATGTATCAGGGGAAAAGCTCCAGGTGGTATCTGATGCCCTGAGACAGATGTCTATGTATCAGGGGAAAAGCTCCAGGTGGTATCTGATGCCCCTGAGACCGATGTCTATGTATCAGGGAGAAGCTCCAGGTGGTATCTGAGCCCTGAGACAGATGTCTATGTATCAGGGGAAATGCTCCAGGTGGTATCTGATGCCCCTGAGACAGATGTCTATGTTCAGGGGAGAAGCTCCAGGTGGTATCTGATGCCTGAGACAGATGTCTATGTATCAGGGGAAATGCTCCAGGTGGTATCTGATGCCCCTGAGACAGATGTCTATGTATGAGGGGAAGAGCTCCAGGTGGTATCTGATGCCCCTGAGACAGATGTCTATGTATCAGGGGAGAAGCTCCAGGTGGTATCTGATGCCCTGAGACAGATGTCTATGTATCAGGGGAAGAGCTCCAGGTGGTATCTGATGCCCCTGAGACAGATGTCTATGTATCAGGGGAAAAGCTCCAGGTGGTATCTGATGCCCCTGAGACAGATGTCTATGTATCTGGGGAAAAGCTCCTGGTGGTATCTGATGCCCCTGAGACAGATGTCTATGTATCAGGGCAAAAGCTCCAGGTGGTATCTGATGCCCTGAAACAGGTGGCTATGTATCAGGGGAAGAGCTCCAGGTGGTATCTGATGCCCCTGAGACAGATGTCTATGTATCAGGGGAAAAGCTCCAGGTGGTATCTGATGCCCCTGAGACAGATGTCTATGTATCAGGGGAAAAGCTCCAGGTGGTATCTGATGCCCCTGAGACAGAGGTCTATGTATCAGGGGAAGAGCTCCAGGTGGTATCTGATGCCCCTGAGACAGATGTCTATGTATCAGGGGAAAAGCTCCAGGTGGTATCTGATGCCCCTGAGACAGATGTCTATGTATCAGGGGAAAAGCTCCAGGTGGTATCTGATGCCCCTGAGACAGATGTCTATGTATCAGGGGAAAAGCTCCAGGTGGTATCTGATGCTACTGAGACAGAGGTCTATGTATCAGGGGAAAAGCTCCAGGTGGTATCTGATGCCCTGAGACAGATGTCTATGTATCAGGGGAAAAGCTCCAGGTGGTATCTGATGCCCCTGAGACAGATGTCTATGTATCAGGGGAAAAGCTCCAGGTGGTATCTGATGCCCTGAGACAGATGTCTATGTATCAGGGGAAATGCTCCAGGTGGTATCTGATGCCCCTGAGACAGATGTCTATGTATGGGGGGAAAAGCTCCAGGTGGAATCTGATGCCCCTGAGACAGATGTCTATGTATCAGGGGAGAAGCTCCAGGTGGTGTCTGATGCCCTGACACAGATGTCTATGTATCAGGGGAAGAGCTCCAGGTGGTGTCTGATGCCCCTGAGACAGATGTCTATGTATCAGGGGAAAAGCTCCAGGTGGTATCTGATGCCCTGAGACAGATGTCTATGTATCAGGGGAAGAGCTCCAGGTGGTATCTGATGCTACTGAGACAGAGGTCTATGTATCAGGGGGAAAGCTCCAGGTGGTATCTGATGCCCTGAGACAGATGTCTATGTATCAGGGGAAAAGCTCCAGGTGGTATCTGATGCCCCTGAGACAGATGTCTATGTATCAGGGGAGAAGCTCCAGGTGGTATCTGATGCCCTGAGACAGATGTCTATGTATCAGGGGAAATGCTCCAGGTGGTATCTGATGCCCCTGAGACAGATGTCTATGTATGAGGGGAAGAGCTCCAGGTGGTATCTGATGCCCCTGAGACAGATGTCTATGTATCAGGGGAGAAGCTCCAGGTGGTATCTGATGCCCTGAGACAGATGTCTATGTATCAGGGGAAGAGCTCCAGGTGGTATCTGATGCCCTTGAGACAGATGTCTATGTATCAGGGGAAAAGCTCCAGGTGGTATCTGATGCCCCTGAGACAGATGTCTATGTATCTGGGGAAAAGCTCCTGGTGGTATCTGATGCCCCTGAGACAGATGTCTATGTATCAGGGGAAAAGCTCCAGGTGGTATCTGATGCCCTGAAACAGGTGGCTATGTATCAGGGGAAGAGCTCCAGGTGGTATCTGATGCCCCTGAGACAGATGTCTATGTATCAGGGGAAAAGCTCCAGGTGGTATCTGATGCCCCTGAGACAGATGTCTATGTATCAGGGGAAAAGCTCCAGGTGGTATCTGATGCCCCTGAGACAGAGGTCTATGTATCAGGGGAAGAGCTCCAGGTGGTATCTGATGCCCCTGAGACAGATGTCTATGTATCAGGGGAAAAGCTCCAGGTGGTATCTGATGCCCCTGAGACAGATGTCTATGTATCAGGGGAAAAGCTTCAGGTGGTATCTGATGCCCCTGACACACATGTCTATGTATCAGGGGAAAAGCTCCAGGTGGTATCTGATGCTACTGAGACAGAGGTCTATGTATCAGGGGAAAAGCTCCAGGTGGTATCTGATGCCCTGAGACAGATGTCTATGTATCAGGGGAAAAGCTCCAGGTGGTATCTGATGCCCCTGAGACAGATGTCTATGTATCAGGGGAGAAGCTCCAGGTGGTATCTGATGCCCTGAGACAGATGTCTATGTATCAGGGGAAATGCTCCAGGTGGTATCTGATGCCCCTGAGACAGATGTCTATGTATGAGGGGAAGAGCTCCAGGTGGTATCTGATGCCCCTGAGACAGATGTCTATGTATCAGGGGAGAAGCTCCAGGTGGTATCTGATGCCCTGAGACAGATGTCTATGTATCAGGGGAAGAGCTCCAGGTGGTATCTGATGCCCCTGAGACAGATGTCTATGTATCAGGGGAAAAGCTCCAGGTGGTATCTGATGCCCCTGAGACAGATGTCTATGTATCTGGGGAAAAGCTCCTGGTGGTATCTGATGCCCCTGAGACAGATGTCTATGTATCAGGGCAAAAGCTCCAGGTGGTATCTGATGCCCTGAAACAGGTGGCTATGTATCAGGGGAAGAGCTCCAGGTGGTATCTGATGCCCCTGAGACAGATGTCTATGTATCAGGGGAAAAGCTCCAGGTGGTATCTGATGCCCCTGAGACAGATGTCTATGTATCAGGGGAAAAGCTCCAGGTGGTATCTGATGCCCCTGAGACAGAGGTCTATGTATCAGGGGAAGAGCTCCAGGTGGTATCTGATGCCCCTGAGACAGATGTCTATGTATCAGTGGAAAAGCTCCAGGTGGTATCTGATGCCCCTGAGACAGATGTCTATGTATCAGGGGAAAAGCTCCAGGTGGTATCTGATGCCCCTGAGACAGATGTCTATGTATCAGGGGAAAAGCTCCAGGTGGTATCTGATGCTACTGAGACAGAGGTCTATGTATCAGGGGAAAAGCTCCAGGTGGTATCTGATGCCCTGAGACAGATGTCTATGTATCAGGGGAAAAGCTCCAGGTGGTATCTGATGCCCCTGAGACAGATGTCTATGTATCAGGGGAGAAGCTCCAGGTGGTATCTGATGCCCTGAGACAGATGTCTATGTATCAGGGGAAATGCTCCAGGTGGTATCTGATGCCCCTGAGACAGATGTCTATGTATGAGGGGAAGAGCTCCAGGTGGTATCTGATGCCCCTGAGACAGATGTCTATGTATCAGGGGAGAAGCTCCAGGTGGTATCTGATGCCCTGAGACAGATGTCTATGTATCAGGGGAAGAACTCCAGGTGGTATCTGATGCCCCTGAGACAGATGTCTATGTATCAGGGGAAAAGCTCCAGGTGGTATCTGATGCCCCTGAGACAGATGTCTATGTATCTGGGGAAAAGCTCCTGGTGGTATCTGATGCCCCTGAGACAGATGTCTATGTATCAGGGGAAAAGCTCCAGGTGGTATCTGATGCCCCTGAGACAGATGTCTATGTATCAGGGGGAAAGCTCCAGGTGGTATCTGATGCCCTGAAACAGATGGCTATGTATCAGGGGAAGAGCTCCAGGTGGTATCTGATGCCCCTGAGACAGATGTCTATGTATCAGGGGAAAAGCTCCACGTGGTATCTGATGCCCCTGAGACAGAGGTCTATGTATCAGGGGAAAAGCTCCAGGTGGTATCTGATGCCCCTGAGACAGATGTCTATGTATGAGGGGAAGAGCTCCAGGTGGTATCTGATGCCCCTGAGACAGATGTCTATGTATCAGGGGAAAAGCTCCTGGTGGTATCTGATGCCCTGAGACAGATGTCTATGTATCAGGGGAAAAGCTCCAGGTGGTATCTGATGCTACTGAGACAGATGTCTATGTATCAGGGGAAAAGCTCCAGGTGGTATCTGATGCCCTGAGACAGATGTCTATGTATCAGGGGAAAAGCTCCAGGTGGTATCTGATGCCCCTGAGACAGATGTCTATGTATCAGGGGAAAAGCTCCAGGTGGTATCTGATGCCCCTGAGACAGATGTCTATGTATCAGGGGAAAAGCTCCAGGTGGTATCTGATATCCTGAGACAGATGTCTATGTATCAGGGGAAAAGCTCAAAGTGGTATCTGATGCCCCTGAGACAGATGTCTATGTATCAGGGGAAAAGCTCCAGGTGGTATCTGATGCCCTGAGACAGATGTCTATGTATCAGGGGAAAAGCTCAAAGTGGTATCTGATGCCCCTGAGACAGATGTCTATGTATCAGGGGAAAAGCTCCAGGTGGTATCTGATGCCCTGAGACAGATGTCTATGTATCAGGGGAAAAGCTCCAGGTGGTATCTGATGTCCCTGAGACAGATGTCTATGTATCAGGGGAATAGCTCCAGGTGGTATCTGATGCCCTGAGACAGATGTCTATGTATCAGGGGAGAAGCTCCAGGTGGTATCTGATGCCCCTGAGACAGATGTCTATGTATCAGGGGAAAAGCTCCAGGTGGTATCTGATGCCCCTGAGACAGATGTCTATGTATCAGGGGAAAAGCTCCAGGTGGTATCGGATGCCCCTGAGACAGATGTCTATGTATCAGGGGAAAAGCTCCAGGTGGTATCTGATGCCCCTGAGACAGATGTCTATGTATCAGGGGAAAAGCTCCAGGTGGTATCTGATGCCCCTGAGACAGATGTCTATGTATCAGGGGAAAAGCTCCAGGTGGTATCTGATGCCCTGAGACAGATGTCTATGTATCAGGGGAAAAGCTCCAGGTGGTATCTGATGCCCTGAGACAGATGTCTATGTATCAGGGGAAAAGCTCCAGGTGGTATCTGATGCCCCTGAGACAGATGTCTATGTATCAGGGGAAAAGCTCCAGGTGGTATCTGATGCCCCTGAGACAGATGTCTATATATCAGGGGAAAAGCTCCAGGTGGTATCTGATGCCCCTGAGACAGATGTCTATGTATCAGGGGAAAAGCTCAAAGTGGTATCTGATGCCCCTGAGACAGATGTCTATGTATCAGGGGAAAAGCTCCAGGTGGTATCTGATGCCCCTGAGACAGATGTATATGTATCAGGGGAAAAGCTCCAGGTGGTATCTGATGTCCCTGAGACAGATGTCTATGTATCAGGGGAAAAGCTCCAGGTGGTATCTGATGTCCCTGAGACAGATGTCTATGTATCAGGGGAAAAGCTCCAGGTGGTATCTGATGCCCTGAGACAGATGTCTATGTATCAGGGGAAAATCTCCAGGTGGTATCTGATGCCCTGAGACAGATGTCTATGTATCAGGGGAGAAGCTCCAGGTGGTATCTGATGCCCCTGAGACAGATGTCTATGTATCAGGGGAAAAGCTCCAGGTGGTATCGGATGCCCCTGAGACAGATGTCTATGTATCAGGGGAAAAGCTCCAGGTGGTATCTGATGCCCCTGAGACAGATGTCTATGTATCAGGGGAAAAGCTCCAGGTGGTGTCTGATGCCCCTGAGACAGATGTCTATGTATCAGGGGAAAGCTCCAGGTGGTATCTGATGCCCTGAGACAGATGTCTATGTATCAGGGGAAGAGCTCCAGGTGGTATCTGATGCCCCTGAGACAGATGTCTATGTATCAGGGGAAAAGCTCCAGGTGGTATCTGATGCCCTGAGACAGATGTCTATGTATCAGGGGAAAAGCTCCAGGTGGTATCTGATGCCCCTGAGACAGATGTCTATGTATCAGGGGAAAAGCTCCAGGTGGTATCTGATGCCCTGAGACAGATGTCTATGTATCAGGGGAAAAGCTCCAGGTGGTATCTGATGCCCTGAGACAGATGTCTATGTATCAGGGGAAAAGCTCCAGGTGGTATCTGATGCCCTGAGACAGATGTCTATGTATCAGGGGAAAAGCTCCAGGTGGTATCTGATGCCCCTGAGACAGATGTCTATGTATCAGGGGAAAAGCTCCAGGTGGTATCTGATGCCCCTGAGACAGATGTCTATGTATCAGGGGAAAAGCTCCAGGTGGTATCTGATGCCCCTGAGACAGATGTCTATGTATCAGGGGAAAAGCTCCAGGTGGTATCTGATGCCCCTGAGACAGATGTCTATGTATCAGGGGAAAAGCTCCAGGTGGTATCTGATGCCCTGAGACAGATGTCTATGTATCAGGGGAAAAGCTCCAGGTGGTATCTGATGCCCTGAGACAGATGTCTATGTATCAGGGGAAAAGCTCCAGGTTGTATCTGATTTTAAGTATCACGGCATCATACTTGATTCCAACCTCTCTTTTAAAAAGCAAATAAAAAAGGTAACTCAAATAACCAAATTCAACCTAGCTCATTTCCAAAACATATGAAATTGTTTAACTACAGAGGTAACAAAACTATACTTAAAATCTATGATACTTCCCCACTTAACATACTACCTGACTAGTTTGGCCCAAGCTTGCTTTACAACATTAAAACCCATTCAGTCTGTCTGCAAACAGGCTCTCAAAGTACTTGATAGGAAACCCAATAGCTATAGAAAGCATAAGCTCCTGAGTTGGAAAACATCTTATGCAATACTCTGATGCCTATCTTGTATTCAAGATTCTAAATGTCCAGGCTCCCCCTCTACTCAGTACTTTTATTGAACAGAAAACCCAAACCTTATGGCAACAGATCCACAAGATCCGCCATGAGAGATGACTGTATTGTTCCCTTAAGGAAAAGTACCTTTAGTCAATCTGCTTTCAGTGTGAGAGCTTCCCATGTCTGGAATACCCTGCCATTAGACACACACAACTGTGATTAATATGCACTGTCCCTGTAAAAAAATAAAATAACTCAAACTGCAATCCACTTTAATGACCTGACATTGTTCAACGTAATGGAAACAGATTATAATGTTAGAATACATGAACTTCCTGCTCAAATTCAGTGGTGTAACCTAAACAATAAACCAAGCAATGACCTGAATCACTTTCAGCCCAACATATCCCAACGCACACAACCCTCCTATATTTTACCAGTGGGTAAAAATATAACCCTTACTCAAACAACGCTCTGCCTTACCTCTATCGTAAGATTAAAACCAAACTTTACAACTTTCTCTTCTCTTTCGGCTTCACACTTATGAAATGTCCAAGACTTTAAAAAGAACATGTAAAGCGCCAAATGTATTCATTAGATTTAGGTAACTGTCGCTTCCTTGATTCAATTATTTAAATACGACTCCTATTCCTCTCAATATGTTATTTCAGCAGACCATTTAGGCAACAGACAACGTATCACATCAAACTCGCCTCGCTATTTAAGTTGAATGAATTCGTCTTTCAATTTGAAACAAACAAGCTATTAAAACGTTAAGTTTATATCTTAAACAAACACTAGCGACCGTATCTTTACAGTCAAAACATACCAATAGTTGAATTACAATCAGAAACTCAGATTTTAGTCAGTGCATTGCCTGGGAAACGAACTCTGGCCTCCTGCTTGGAAGGCATGAATTCTACCACTAAATCACCAATGCTATTTGAATGACTAAGACTCCCCGCAAATAAATCCACTTTACAATTGTCTGTAGTCGTAAAATCAGGCACGTACTACCGAGACAATTCCCAGAAAATAGCCCTAATTTAAAGGTCCAAGCGTTACTCGGCGATGATTCTCACATGCCAAATGAATAGATTAGCAGTCAAAGAGTAAAATCGACATTCATAGACTAGGAAACAGATCTTGCGCCTTTTAATAAAAGTAGATATGTTTTCTCATGCAACGTATTTCAATTACTTTACTACATCACATTAATCACGCAATGATAATTAGTTTGATGGATACCCTAGGCTTTGTACGACATTATAAATTACGTCGAGATTCCCTCTTAATTCGCTCTATCTTTATGGAAAACGGTTTATTCAATAAATCCCGCAACTCCTCTCATACTGGGAAGAAAAAATAAAACAGTTTCAGACCTTAAGGACAGTTTTATTTCAAATGTTGTACCCAGACGGAGATAATCCAATAAGCATTTATAGTTCCATCGTTAGGGTAAGATAACCAAAGGTGGACACACTCTAATCAGTTTCTAGAGCCCAGATTTTGTAGACAGTTTAATAGTGCTTAAAACCTCATCTTTATCAAATTATCCATTAAAGTTACCAACTCAAAACCTACGTCTACGAATGGGTGGTCTAAATTGTATCTAATTATATCCTCAGCATTACTTTCATCGTTATCACTAGTAACCGATTATACACACATACAATTTATCATGTTTTCATATATTCACAGAATCCATATAAAACGTAAGAAATTATTAGGTACTTACACAGAACTTTAAGGATCACCCACACAGGATTGGTCAGATGTTCACACAGAACTGGTCAGATGTCCACACAGAACATCAGAACATAATTAAAAGGTTACCCACACAGAGTCAACCTACCGCGCTCACACAGAACGCTCCTACAAAGATTACCCACACAGGATTTCACACCCTGTCGATATGTACAGGGAAACCCATAATGTAATAAAAATATTACCTAGTGGTCCCAAACAAAATACTCACACAGAGTAACCTAGGGCATACCTGGCTAGCACATTTAAAATAATTGGAATTCACCACCTCTGAGGGTCACTTGACAGTCACACAGACACTTTCAGAACGAGGTCCTTCTTCCAATAGGGCTTCACCAAGTACCGTGTTTCACACAGAACACACAGTCACCCTGGCCCCTCAACCCCACAGACCGCACCAATCCCCACTGTGATCAATTCAGTGTCAGGACGGCTCTAGGTCGCCCGCAACCGACCAATGATAGGTGTCTTTGAGTCGACTGACTCTCAGGTCATCCTCCACTGACTCTGCCCTGCTTACGCCTCCAAGGTGCCCCCCTCACAAAGGAATACACACTCAGAGCCTACGTATCAGAGGCTTTTCTAAAAACTCGACTTCAAGTGTGGTTCGCTCACCTGTTTCTTAAAAAAAGTTTGAGATGTGGTATCCACTCGGCTCGCTGCCTCTCAGATCAAAGGTGGGTCCATCTGCTTCGTTCCCGGAGTGTGGTTTCCCTGAGATCCCAAGTTTGAGGGATCCGTCGTGCACGATTTGCCCAGATTTTCAGGAGCGGTCACCGAGTGAAGATTCACGTCCCATCTGGGTCGCCAAATGTGGTGGCATATTTCTGTTTTACCAAATGAGGAGAGTTACAAACTACACACCAGTCAGAGTTATACTTACACTACATCTTTAATAATAATACGCTTTGCAATAGCATTTGACTTTCAACAATTCACTATTTCTAATGAACCGTTGAGTCCCACCAGAAAAGTACAAAGATCTTTTATAGCCAAGATACACCCTCTCAACCTACACTGACGAACCACAGATCCTAGGAACAGTTCACAAAGAAATACTTTTTCTTGAGAAAGGAGTATCCCTTAGCCAGATAACATTCGCTATAAATTATAGTTGAGTTTCGTCCCTCAGACGAGGTTCTAATCTCGTTCCTGGTACTTCATAGTACAAAAACACCAACTCATCCAATGGCATATATCAATTATCAACTCTAGATACTCCCATCTCAAGTAAACCCCCTCCTGAACCCACTCCTGGACAAGCTCACCGAGGGGAGTGAGCCTCTAGGTCATACACTATCCCAGGATAAGTGTAAGATCAGAGAGAACATACAATGTTTCCAGACACTGCCATACACCTCCCCCCAATGGGAAAAGGAGGGAGTGACTGGCGCACAGACATTGTGGAGACAAGTAATTGGTTCCCCATTAATCACGCCATCCCTTCACATGGTTTAAGAATAGGTAAAGACACATTCACATATGAAGACAATGTTCCATTCTGTTCTCTTCCCTTTCTGATATTCTGCATAGCACCAGGGACATGTAAAAGACAAGCCTGACCTCTCCCCTCTCTGGGCCCCAAGTGACTGAGCCCCAGCTTAGGGAAAAGTGCAACTGCCAACACTATAGTCCAAAAGGATACATTCTAATGACAAGTATCTCACATAAGCATATTATGCAAATAAAACATCTTAATTATCTATGTTACCCAACTAATTCTGATTCATCTGCCACAGTGTGTACGACACGGCTCTGCTGGTGCTGTGTAGGTGTCTGAGGGAACATCGACCCTCAGGAGGCCATTAGCAGACTATGAGTGTGTGTGTTAGAGAGAAAGTGTGTGGTGTGTGTGTGTGTGTGTGTGTTAGTCTTGGGCGATATACCTTTCATACCATTTCGATATACCAACGGTATGATTTTCAATACCGTAACAGAACTATAAGAAATACAAGATGTATTCCATATATGATATACAGCTCAGGGCTCCAGCTTTGCATTTGGTTTGCTAACCTTCTAGCTAAGTGGCTACACATTCCACTCCTTGCCACTCCTTTTCATTGCCAAAGAGACTGGCCTTTCAATCAATGAGGCACTAAACAAACGCAGGTAGGAAATTGCCTCTTCTTCCTATGCTCTTGTATCTCTTTGTCTTATCTCTGTCTCCCCATCTCATCATGTCTTTATTTCTCTATCTATCTATATCTCTGGCTCTCTATCTCTTTTTCTCTCTCTCTCTCCCTCTTTCTCTCTCTTATTCCCTTTCTTCTCTTGACTTTATTTTCATCCCTCTCTCACCCGTTCTCTCTCGTCTCAGGTGTGTGAAGCTTGTCTTTCTACTCTACCTCCCCCTCTACCTCCCCCTTCCTCTCCTCTACTGTTTGTAGGACAGCATGTCTTGGTATGTTTCTGTGGGGTTACAGATGGGTCTCTGGTTGCTGCTGGGACCCTGTAAGACATATATGTGTGTTATGGTTAGGAGAGAGGTCTCTTGGGGTGATGTCAACAGTACCCCTGAGTTTGTGTGTGCATGTGTGTATGTGTTTCTGTACGTGTGTGTGTGTGTGTGTGTGTGTGTGTGTGTGTGTGTGTGTGTGTGTGTGTGTGTGTGTGTGTGTGTGTGTGTGTGTGTGTGTGTGTGTGTATGTGTAGGTCGTAGAGGATTGGGATGGTGTACTGGATCTAACAAGCACACACACACACACACACACACACACACACACACACACACACACACACACACACACACACACACACACACACACACACACACACACACACACACACACACACACACACTTCCCTGTCATGGTTAGGGTATCCAGGGTGTATTGTCCTAACTGTGGTCTCTCTCTCATTCACACTGTTTTAGCCACATAGTCCCACTGGTACACAAAGCGTTAGGTCTGAGAATACACCACACAGGCCTACAGCAATTACCTATATCGCACTTCAAGTGCTCTCTCTCTCACACACACACACACACACACACACACAAACACACACACACACACACACACACACACACACACACACACACACACACACACACACACACACACACACACACACACACACACACACACACACACACACACACACACACACACACACACACACTACATCTCCCGCTTCTTCGACAAACTATTCCACTGAGAGCATTTTGACTGTGTGTGAAAACGTCTCATTCTACCGGTTGACTCACTCACACCTACATATGACTGTTACATTGTCTAAGCTGCACACACAATTTGGGCTTAGCGCGTCCTAGGCCCCACGAGCCATGGCGATAATTCCACTCTTATTGAAATTCAGTCTCCGCTGACATTCAAGGTTATTAGAGGTTGTCCATTTACTGCCTGAACAGAAATGTAAGGAGAGCGAGGTCCCAACAGCCTAGACGCTCAAGGCCCTGTTCTCAGCTGGTAAGACAATTATAAAAAGAGGCTCAAGTCAATTTTGTTGTGCATCGAAACATGGTTAACAACAAGGTTTAATGAGATTGAATACAGTACAGAGGAGGCTGTTTCATTACGCTTGGTGATACATTGGTTGCCTTGGTTGAAGAACCAACGGTGACAGTAGTGATAATGTTTTTGTGAGTTCTTGTAATCTGCCTGTGGATCAGTTTTCTGTATTAGTTTCTGCTCTATATCCTCTTTAAATTACCCTCTCTCCCTTTCTCTCCCTCTGTTCTTTCTCCTCCACCTCTTTTACTCCAGACCCCCCCCCCCCCCCCCCCTCGCTCTCTACCACCCAAAGTTATAAGCCACACTCAGAAGCTCTGCCAATGGAGGTGGCAGGATGAGCAGCTGGGAGGTCTGTTGTTCAATTTGGTAGCAGTCTGGACCAGTAGCTTTCTTCTGGGAGTAAAAACACTGTTGTTGTTGTTGTGTGTTTGAGAGAGAGACAGAGAGAGAGAGAGAGAGAGAGAGAGAGAGAGAGATGGAGAAAGATAGGGAGAGAGAGAGAGAGAGGGAGAGAGAGATATGGAGAAAGATAGGGAGAGAGAGAGAGAGAGAGAGAGAGATGGAGAAAGATAGGGAGAGAGAGAGATGGAGAGAGATGGAGAAAGATAGGGAGAGAGAGAGAGAGAAAGAGAGAGAGAGAGAGATGGAGAAAGATAGGGAGAGAGAGAGAGAGAGAGAGAGAGATGGAGAAAGATAGGGAGAGAGAGAGAGAGAGAGAGAGAGAGAGAGAGAGAGAGAGAGAGTTAACGTGCTTGTAACGTTAACTCAAGTGAAAGATCATCTCTCTCTACTTCTTTCCACCTCTCTTTCTCTCCTATTATCTCACTCAGTATCTCTCTCCCTCCTCCATGCCCTTAGGCCCTCCATGCCATGTGATAGTAATCAGTACAGCAGTGTGACTGTGACAGGGAACGGCAGTTAGATGCATCTATCTCTTAACCCTCTTACCCTCAGTGTCACTATGAAATGCAGCCAAGCAGATCACAGGGTCATCTGAGACATGCACACTCCTATAACACACTGTCCCCTCCCTTTGACTTTGTCTTTCTCGCTCATATACTTCATACTCACATAGACGCACACACACAAACGGGCACACACACACACACACACATTAATAATGATGATCCTCATTGTTTCAATCAGAGGCCAGACAGGCCTGCGGTGAGAGAAGAGATAATTGAGATGACATCAGTGTGTTTACTCAGAACTATTTCCTGCTCTCCTGCTCTGGTCGTAACAAAGACACTGTAACTCACCCAGGACATCCCATCAAGCACGGCTCACTGCCCCTTACAGCCCTACAGCTTTACACAATGTGCTTTAGGATGTGCCCTGGTTGCGTGTGCGTTTGTCCATGTGTGTGTGTGTGTGTGTGTGTGTGTGTGTGTGTGTGTGTGTGTGTGTGTGTGTGTGTGTGTGTGTATGTGTGTGTGTGTGTGTGTGTGTGTGTGTGTGTGTGTATGTGTGTGTGTGTGTGTGTGTGTGTGTGTGTGTGTGTGTGTGTGTGTGTGTGTGTGTGTGTGTGTGTGTGTGTGTGTGTGTGTGTGTGTGTGTGTGTGTCAGTTTGAGCAGAGTCTGCTGTGTGGTTGCAGTAACGAGAGGGGCAAACTGAGGTTAACCTCTATAGTTAAATTATCTTGAGACCTCTCTAAAGTCAACATGAGGTTTGAGTAGATTGTCAGAGTCATGCTTCTTCTCTACATGTTGGAAACTGGCAACATTTTCAAGTCATTGTTGGCAGGTGTAGCAACGTAGCAACATGATCCCTTCAGGAACGTATGGTTCGTGTCAAATAGATTAAATGGAATTAAAAGGAATATTGATGGTGTGGATTGTTTTGGTTTTTGTTGTGCAATTTCCAAACGGTCTGCTAAAAATCGCTCAGCGCTCCCAGGAAAAGAACTGTCACTTCAAATTCCCTCCATTCATTAAAATCACAGTTGAACCAACACCCATCTATTGTTGTGACTACCTGGACCTACCATTTAACCAACACCCATCTATTGTTGTGACTACCTGGACCTACCATTTAACCAACACCCATCTATTGTTGTGACTACCTGGACCTACCATTTAACCAACACCCATCTATTGTTGTGACTACCTGGACCTACCATTTAACCAACACCCATCTATTGTTGTGACTACCTGGACCTACCATTTAACCAACACTCATCTATTGTTGTGACTACCTGGACCTACCATTTAACCAACACCCATCTAATGTTGTGACTACCTGGACCTACCATTTAACCAACACCCATCTATTGTTGTGACTACCTGGACCTACCATTTAACCAACACCCATCTATTGTTGTGACTACCTGGACCTACCATTTAACCAACACTCATCTATTGTTGTGACTACCTGGACCTACCATTTAACCAACACTCATCTATTGTTGTGACTACCTGGACCTACCATTTAACCAACACTCATCTATTGTTGTGACTACCTGGACCTACCATTTAACCAACACTCATCTATTGTTGTGACTACCTGGACCTACCATTTAACCAACACCCATCTATTGTTGTGACTACCTGGACCTACCATTTAACCAACACTCATCTATTGTTGTGACTACCTGGACCTACCATTTAACCAACACCCATCTAATGTTGTGACTACCTGGACCTACCATTTAACCAACACTCATCTATTGTTGTGACTACCTGGACCTACCATTTAACCAACACCCATCTATTGTTGTGACTACCTGGACCTACCATTTAACCAACACCCATCTAATGTTGTGACTACCTGGACCTACCATTTAACCAACACTCATCTATTGTTGTGACTACCTGGACCTACCATTTAACCAACACCCATCTATTGTTGTGACTACCTGGACCTACCATTTAACCAACACCCATCTAATGTTGTGACTACCTGGACCTACCATTTAACCAACACTCATCTATTGTTGTGACTACCTGGACCTACCATTTAACCAACACCCATCTATTGTTGTGACTACCTGGACCTACCATTTAACCAACACCCATCTAATGTTGTGACTACCTGGACCTACCATTTAACCAACACTCATCTATTGTTGTGACTACCTGGACCTACCATTTAACCAACACCCATCTATTGTTGTGACTACCTGGACCTACCATTTAACCAACACCCATCTACTGTTGTGACTACCTGGACCTACCATTTAACCAACACCCTTCTACTGTTGTGACTACCTGGACCTACCATTTAACCAACACCCTTCTACTGTTGTGACTACCTGGACCTACCATTTAACCAACACTCATCTATTGTTGTGACTACCTGGACCTACCATTTAACCAACACCCATCTATTGTTGTGACTACCTGGACCTACCATTTAACCAACACTCATCTATTGTTGTGACTACCTGGACCTACCATTTAACCAACACCCATCTAATGTTGTGACTACCTGGACCTACCATTTAACCAACACTCATCTATTGTTGTGACTACCTGGACCTACCATTTAACCAACACTCATCTATTGTTGTGACTACCTGGACCTACCATTTAACCAACACTCATCTATTGTTGTGACTACCTGGACCTACCATTTAACCAACACCCATCTATTGTTGTGACTACCTGGACCTACCATTTAACCAACACCCATCTATTGTTGTGACTACCTGGACCTACCATTTGGCTTTGAGGTATTGAAACTCAACCACATGATTTGAATGATTTGGGCTCCCGAGTGGCGCAGCGGTCTAAGGCATTGCATCTCAGTGCTAGAGGTGTCACTTCAGACCCTGGTTCGATTGCAGGCTGTATCACAACCGGCAATGATTGGGAGTCCTGTAGGGTGGCGCACAATTGGCCCAGCATCGTCCGGGTTAGGGTTTGGTCGAGGTAAGCCATCATTGTAAATAAGAATTTGTTCTTAACTGACTTTCTTGGTTAAAAAAAAAAAAAAAGCGAAAACCATTTTAATAAACGGTCAACGTAAGAAGTGCTCATCATTTCAAGTATATAAACACTCTAAATAGGTCAGGAGCCAGACGGAGCCGAAGAAGGAACGAACATTAATTATTTAGCCTATATTTGCGAGTGTGACACAATAGACGGTAGGGACATAAAGCGCTCAACATTTAAACAACATTCCGTTGTATTAAATCATTATAGTATATAAATTGTGCATATAGGCTGTGACTTACTTATAATTAAATACAAATTCAATGAAAAAGGCCTTATTGCAATCGCTATTGTTATTTTACTGCTGGTCTTTAATTATTTGTTACTTTTATTTCTTATTTATTTTAGGTATTTTTCTTAAAACTGCATTGTTGGTTAAAGCTTGTAAGTAAACATTTCACTGTAAGGTCTACACCTGTTGTATTTGGCGCATGTGACAAATAACATTTGATTTGATTCCATTTTTATTAGGTTCAGTCTACAGTGGCCAGTCTTTGGCTTCAGGCTCATGCGATGGTGCCTAGAGAGCAGGCCAGCAGCGGAGAACATTCTCTCTGGGCAGAGATGCAGAGTTGTTTTTGGATTTTTTTCTAGGTAGTTGTAAAAAAAATTGGCAAAACAACCCTATCAAAACAGAAAGCCAATTATGGCCTATTGTATAGATAATAGAACAAAAATGAACAGTACTTTTAAGGGATCAGATTTTTAGTTTATAAATACTTTGCTACAATGACCCTCAGTTATCTACTCACCTTGTTCCTTTCTTTTAGCATGTGCACGTAGTAAGTACACCATCATGCTTTCGGGATAAGTGTTCCAAAATGATTATTTAGTTGTGGACACTACATCACCACACTCTCTCTCTTTCTGTTGGTCCTCATCTTCGTAAGTCACCTTGATTTAGCACCTTTGTGTTCTATCAGTTTATTTATGAAAATATTTAGCAAAGTCCATGACAGTAGCTAAGGCAAGGGGTTAAAGCAGCACACATGTACAAATGCATGCTGGGCCGGGCATGTCCTGAGCGCATGAAGTAAGCGAAACTGGAACGCTACTGGAGTGAAATTGGAGCGGGCGAGAAGGCCGAAGCTCCAACCTTTGGGAATCTCGCTCCACGCTCCAGTCAAATTGGGCCCGCTCCGCTTCTCGCTCCACTTCTCGCTCCGCTCCAGCTCTGCTCCGCTCCCGCTCCGCTCACATACTCTGCTTCCCACTGATAACATCTACACCACTCTGATCACCACTCTGATCCGAGCATGCCTGGAGTATGCCAGTGTGTTGCTGGTAGGCTGCACAAAGAAGCAGCAAGCTGCACTGGACAGGGTAAAGGAAAGGGGCAGGCAAGATAATAACAAAAAACAGAGACATCCCACTGACCCTTCCACCACTACAGTCAGGGAGAGCGTACCTTTTGTGCTAATGACCAGTCTGATACAGTGACTCCCAACCCGGGGTACTCTGCCCATCCACAGGGGTACTTGAGAAGACTCATGAGACCATAGGGCTACTGGTAAAATACACATGAGGGGGTACTTTAGGGGAACTCCGGGCAGAGCAAAATTCAGTTGGTGATACAGTAACCATGAAAGGTTTGGAACCACTGTGATAGGTGATAGCAATTACATCATTCTCTACAGTAAATGACCAGGTAGTACCATGACAGACAGGCTGGCTGAGATAATATTTCTCTTAATGAGTGTTTTCATAGTTTAGCGAGGCTAGTACGGCTCCCACTGACTCCATCTGGATAATAGTTGACTTGCTGTTTTTGTTTGCCTAACATATGTGTAGAAAGCTTAGCTGTTCAGGGAGGTGGATTAGAGGTGTTGAAATATTTGAAATGTTTGTCTCCTCTTTCTCTATGTCTCTCTGTCTGTCTAGTCTCTCTATTTCTTTCTCACATAGTTTCAAACTTTTAGTTGCTCTCATTGATTTTCTTGATCTGATTTAGTAGTGGGGTATTCACCGAGTCCACAGAATTCTATTAAATCCACAGAATTCTATTGTACCACAGCAGGAGTACGTGGCAGGAAAATGAAGCCTTGGATTCCATTATGATTTTAATTTATCTTCTTCATTCTGTTCTCTGACGCACAATCCTCCTATTTTACACATACTGTACGTTATAGCTTGCATTTTTTTCAACAGGGCATGGTAGTATGTGCTATGCTCATTGGTTTGTGTTGAGAACTGCAACGTTGCTGGGTTTTTCAAGCTCAACAGTTTCCTGTGTGTATCGAGAATGGTCCACAACCCAAAGGACATCCAGCCAACTTGACACAACCGTGGGAAGCATTGGAGTCAACATGGGCCAGCAGCCCTATGGAAGGCTTTCGACACCTTGTAGAGTCCATGCCCCGACAAACTGAGGCTGTTCTGAGGGCAGAAGGGGGTGGAACTCAATACTAGGAAGGTGTTCTTAATGTTTTGTACACTCAGTGTATCTACAGTATATCTGCTCATGCTGAAGGAAGGACTACTTCTTTATGTCTCTCCATATGTCTCATGACCTGATTTAGAAATGGTATACGTTAGATCATTTTTCTGTTATCCACTGGGGGGAAAAACGTACAGTAAGGTAACTAGCAACGGTCCATTGAAGTGTGTGTGTGTGTGTGTCATGCATATCTAGTGTGTGTTACTCCGTCGGGATCTCAGTTGAGCAGTATATACATCCAGTGGGGACAGTGTTGTTGAAACGCTACGTTTTGATTGGTCCCGGAGAGAACATATTAAATGATAGCCCGCTTATGGAATCTGGAAATTCCCTCGGCGGCGTTCCCATCTCACTCTGAATACCCATCCAGGGGAATATCATCTTTCCTCAGCTGTGGAAGAGAGATTCATGTGAAGTTTGAACAGTTTAGACTGTACATTGAATAATGCATTTTCATTAGATTGCGCATGTTGCATAGTACCATTTCCATTCCCTTTAGCCTAACTTAACAGCAGACTGATACTGTACCGCAGTTCAGATGCTTTACTTTCTCATGACTCCAAAGGCCAAACACCATTTGAGTTGATCTGACTATTGCTTCTAATGTCAGATGATGACAGAATGCCTTCTACTGCACTGTATACCCTTAAATCATGATTCAAACTATCATTTTTTAATAATGGATGGTCAGTCCTTGTGTCCATAGTTCTGTCTATGAATTTGAGAGTGGTTACCAGCCTCATCCCTCAGCGTCTTACCAAAGCAGTGGTCGGATGTCCGCTTTGCTATTGATTCAATTGCAGATTGCCCCTTTAAATGCTACAGTGCATACACACCCTGATTTATGAACATCTAACGATGTGGTTCCTCAGGGTTGTAGTAGAAGAGAGGTCACTGAAAGGCTATGGTATCTAGCTAGCCATTGATGATTAACATTAGCTAGCTGGCTCCTTTAATTTGAATAGAGATAACCCTTTGTCTGTAATGGTATGAGTCAGGCAATGTTATGAGAGTAAATAAGGACCAAAAGCTTCATCGCCTCTTCCTTTCAGTCTCTATGTGCATCCAACCATGCTCTCTTCTCATAACAATGGGATCAATGTGCTTGTAACTACACCTCCATTGATTGGAGGATTCCTTCCCCTCAGATGAGTCACTCTCTACCCTCGCTGACACCTATTGGTCTATCGCAACATTCTCCCCTCACAGAGAGGAATTGGAAACTCTATTACCGTCAAAATATAGATATCTTTCACGTTAAGGCTAGATTGTACATGATTTACAGTTTTTTCCAACTGCTTACGCACGTTTTCAAAACTGTCTCCTTTTTTCAAAACTCTACACACAATTCCCAAAACTGCACACACAAAATGCAAAATGTAACACTGCATTCAAAATGCCATAAACACATGTCAGAATGAAGCATTTCCATCAAATGGCAAACACTGCTTTCATAATAGTACATTTTTGGATATACCATGTAAACACTGTTGTTCTAAATCTAAAGCTCTTTGGTCTTTCATAGGCTTATATCTACATTTCAATACAATGTTCTACAGTGAAAGTAATCTGCTGAGAGGGGTAACAAGTACACTGTAAACACCAATGCAATGTAGAAACAGAAAACATTTATTAGGCCAAACATTACTGTTGTATAGAGTAGCATACAACAAAACCATAAACATATGTAAACCAAAAGTATATTCTTTAGAATACAGTAAAGAACACAATTGTGTGTGTGGGGTCCCGGGGAATTGGTCCAGGAATTGGTAGGGGGAGAGGGGGGCAGTCACCAGTGCTAAGCTACGCTTCATCTCTTCTCCGGGCCTGGGTCTGGCCACAATACGTTTTCTCTTGCCAAACATCGAGGGAAGTATCTCCTAGCATGGCGTATCCAACCTTGGACAGAGGCAACCTCTATGTCCCCACATGCGTCCTCCATTGCCTGGAGAAGCGGCATGCGGGCATAGGGTTGGCGATCATACACTTTCCAGCGCCAGGCTGAGAAGAATTCCTCTATGGGATTTAGAAAAGGTGAATATGGGGGTAGGTACAAAACTACAAATTGTGGATGGGTGGCAAACCAGTTTTGGACCAGAACAGCCCGGTGAAAACTAACATTGTCCCATAAAACCACAAATCTAGCAGGCTCCTGATCTGGATCAGGGACAAGCATTGTGTAAATTGCATCCAGAAAAGTGAGCATATGGCCGGTGTTGTACGGACCCAGTGTGGCATTGTGATGGAGGACCCCGTTTTGAGTGATGGCAGCACACATAGTTATATTACCCCCACGCTGTCCAGGGACACTGGTAATTGCCCTCTGTCCTATTACATTTCTTCCGCAGCGCCTGGTTTTGGTGAGGTTGAAGCCAACCTCATCCACATAAATAGATTCATGGCGAATTACATGGGCATCCAGCTCCAATACAGACAAAAGGATATACAGATGAGTAAATATGGTATGTCTGAAGTACTGGAAGTAGTGTTGCATACATACCTCTACAAAGTCATGTCGCATATTCTTGACTCTGTCAGAGTTTCTCTCAAATGGCACCTTGTAAAGTTGTTTCATCGTCACTCGGTGCCGTTGGAGGATGCGTTGTATGGTCGACAGGCTTACAGCATTGATGTTGTTAAATATGGTGTCATTATTCAAGATATGCTCTCTTATCTCTCGAATCCTAATTGTATTGTTGGCCAAAACCATATTTATAATTGCAGTCTCTTGTACATCTGTAAACAAGCGTCCTCGTCCTCCATGATGTCTTTGCCTTTCCACTCTGTACAGAATTCAAACACAGTATGTGTTCAGCATAGGAACTGTAAACAATGTACTAAAACATGTAGTACAGCATGATAACCAACCTCATTCATTCAATGCAGTGCAGTAAATGGATGGCTTAGAGTTACAAATGTTTATGCAATACTATGCAGTCATACGTATTTTACAGTACATTACTGTAATGCTAAAATAGTCATTAGATAGTTGCATACCTGTTCTCATTTCTGAAGGTTCGAATTATGGACGCCACTGTAAATCGACTCAAGTTGGGCTGGACTCTCAGTCCAGCCTCTCTTATGGTCAAACCGTGCTTGATCACATGATCAATAAGTGTTGCCCTAATCTCATCAGAGATGGCTCTCCTTCCTTCTCTTCTTTGCCCTCGTCCTCTTCTTCCTCTTCCTCTCCCTCCTACTCCTCTTGACACTGTCCATTGTTGGCATCCATTGTTCAAAACAGGTAATCTGACCTTTGACCTATTTATAGGCCTATACTACAGTAAAGCAGTGATTGGTTAGTGATCAGTTAAGCTATTAGTGTTTGCACATGTGAGGAGTGTGTGTGTGACCTGGTGAATAAGTGTAGCATTTTGATTGGTTGTGTTTGGAAAAGGAAAGCAAGTCACTTCCTGTTAGATTTTTGTGTTTTAGGTAGAGAATTGTGTGTAGTGTTTTGAAAAAAGTGTTTTATGCAATTGACAACTGAGTCAAAGGCTGAGAAATAGCTTATGGTTTTGGATATTTGGTGTGTAGTTTTGCACTTTGAGTGAGAGGTTTCAAAAATCGTGTGACATGAAAAGATTCTGTGTGTAAGCAGTTGGAAAAAACTGTAATACACACCAGAATACACAATATACACAAGCAACACACAACACACATTATAGCCTCAGAAATTGGGGTCCGGCCTGGTCTAGTGCTGCGGGGTTACGAGTGAGTGTGTGTTTCTGGATGGAATGGTCATTGCTTTCTCTAACGGTCGGGTAGATAGCTAGAGAATGAATACTACCAATTATGGCATTGGAAACCAGACTGAAGCTGGAGGTCCACAGACAGGGCTGAGTGTGTAATTAAAGAAATTGTGTGTGTGTGTGTTTCTTTGTATGTATGTGTGTGTGTGTGAGAGAGAGAGAGAGAGAGAGAGAGAGAGAGAGAGAGAGAGAGAGAGAGAGAGAGAGGGAGAGGGAGAGAGAGAGAGAGAGACATGGTGAGTGTTTGTGTGTCTGTGTGTGTGTGTGTGTGAGAGAGAGAGAGGGTGTTTGTGTGTGTGCTAAAGTGTGTGTGTGTGTGTGTGTAGGAGATAGATGCCAATGAGGTTAAGGCAGCCTGTCGGGGGCAGAGGATGACTGGTCTAATTGGAAGCTCAATTTATTTTCTAATACATTTCTGAGCAGAGGATCGCTGGAGAACTGAGGATCTGAGGATCAGAGATGCTTAGTGTGTGTGTGAAAGCAGGGTGGAAGGGAGCATGGAGGACAGCAAAAAGAGGGGAAGAGGGTAGGATGGGGAGAAGGAGAGGCACAGAGGAGGACAGTAGAGGGGGAGGTTGGTGGAGAAGGAGAGGGTAAGGGTGTTTGTGATGAATTAAAGATGGAACTCTCCAGCAGCACTGTATCTAAAGATCACTCTGTCTGCTAATGCAATGTTAATGAATGCAAATTATGTGGCATCATTTCTCCTGACCGGAGGGGAAGGAGAGGGAGAGGGAGAGGGAGAGGGAGAGGGAGAGGGAGAGGGAGAGGGAGAGGAGGGAAGGGTGGGGGCAGAGAGGGGGAGGGAAGAGGGTGTAGACAAGAGGGAGAGACAAAGGAAGGAAGGAGGGGAAAGAGAGAGAGAGAGTCCCAGATCCCAGGGGGGGATGTTGTGTGGTGCTACACCTGTTGTAGAGAGGCTGATTGACCAGTAGGATATGATTATGCATGAGTCTCTGTCACTAGACTGTCTGCGGTTGTGTAGCTACTACATACCTGTGTCTGGCTAGGCTAGCTCTGTGGGGGCTGTCTTGTTCTCTGCTCTCCTGTCTTGTCCTGGCCTACAACAACATCATCATGAGAGACATAGAGAAAGGTCCTTCTCCTGACTGGCCAGGTTTTGGAGAGAGCTTACTGCAGCATAGTGTGTCATTTCGTCATTGACTTCTGCCGCTGTAACTAGGGGTTTTGACAAGAGAATGGAACGGAGAATGGAGGTATTTGAATAGTTACTCACCACCTCTCTCTCTCTCTTTCTCTCTCAGTAATACTAAGAAGGACATTAGCAAAATAAAAGTCTCTGATGCCTATTTCAGTTGTCTTTCCGCTTCAGCTAGTCTCCCAACCGCACAGTCTCAACTAGTCTCCCAACCGTACAGTCTCAGCTAGTCTCCCAACCGTACAGTCTCAACTAGTCTCCCAACCGTACAGTCTCAGCTAGTCTCCCAACCGTACAGTCTCAACTAGTCTCCCAACCGTACAGTCTCAACTAGTGTCTCCCAACCGCACAGTCTCAGCTAGTCTCCCAACCGTACAGTCTCAACTAGTCTCTCAACCGTACAGTCTCAACTAGTCTCCCAACCGTACAGTCTCAACTAGTCTCCCAAACGTACAGTCTCAACTAGTGTCTCCCAACCGCACAGTCTCAACTAGTCTCCCAAC
The DNA here is from genome assembly GCF_016432855.1 of Salvelinus namaycush. Taxonomy (NCBI): domain Eukaryota; kingdom Metazoa; phylum Chordata; class Actinopteri; order Salmoniformes; family Salmonidae; genus Salvelinus; species Salvelinus namaycush. The sequence continues at coordinate 27,202,445 of NC_052331.1, forward strand.
CGTACAGTCTCAACTAGTCTCCCAACCGTACAGTCTCAACTAGTCTCCCAACCGCACAGTCTCAACTAGTCTCCCAACCGTACAGTCTCAACTAGTCTCCCAACCGTACAGTCTCAACTAGTGTCTCCCAACCGCACAGTCTCAACTAGTGTCTCCCAACCGCACAGTCTCAACTAGTCTCCCAACCGTACAGTCTCAACTAGTCTCCCAACCGTACAGTCTCAAATAGTCTCCCAACCGTACAGTCTCAACTAGTGTCTCCCAACCGCACAGTCTCAACTAGTCTCCCAATCGTACAGTCTCAACTAGTCTCCCAACCGTACAGTCTCAACTAGTCTCCCAACCGTACAGTCTCAACTAGTGTCTCCCAACCGTACAGTCTCAACTAGTCTCCCAACCGTACAGTCTCAACTAGTCTCCCAACCGTACAGTCTCAACTAGTCTCCCAACCGTACAGTCTCAACTAGTCTCCCAACCGCACAGTCTCAACTAGTGTCTCCCAACCGTACAGTCTCAACTAGTCTCCCAACCGTACAGTCTCAACTAGTCTCCCAACTGTACAGTCTCAACTAGTCTCCCAACCGTACAGTCTCAACTAGTCTCCCAACCGTACAGTCTCAACTAGTCTCCCAACCGTACAGTCTCAGCTAGTCTCCCAACCGTACAGTCTCAACCAGTCTCCCAACCGTACAGTCTCAACTAGTCTCCCAACCGTACAGTCTCAACTAGTGTCTCCCAACCGTACAGTCTCAACTAGTCTCCCAACCGTACAGTCTCAACTAGTCTCTCAACCGTACAGTCTCAACTAGTCTCCCAACCGTACAGTCTCAACTAGTGTCTCCCAACCGTACAGTCTCAACTAGTCTCCCAACTGTACAGTCTCAACTAGTCTCCCAACCGTACAGTCTCAGCTAGTCTCCCAACCGTACAGTCTCAACTAGTCTCCCAACCGTACAGTCTCAGCTAGTCTCCCAACCGTACAGTCTCAACTAGTCTCCCAACTGTACAGTCTCAACTAGTCTCCCAACCGTACAGTCTCAACTAGTCTCCCAACCGCACAGTCTCAACCAGTGTCTCCCAACCGTACAGTCTCAACTAGTGTCTCCCAACCGTACAGTCTTAACTAGTCTCCCAACCGTACAGTCTCAACTAGTCTCCCAACTGTACAGTCTCAACTAGTCTCCCAACCGTACAGTCTCAACTAGTCTCCCAACCGTACAGTCTCAACTAGTCTCCCAACCGTACAGTCTCAACTAGTGTCTCCCAACCGTACAGTCTCAACTAGTGTCTCCCAACCGTACAGTCTCAACTAGTCTCCCAGCCGTACAGTCTCAACTAGTGTCTCCCAACCGTACAGTCTCAACTAGTCTCCCAACCGTACAGTCTCAACTAGTCTCCCAACCGTACAGTCTCAGCTAGTGTCTCCCAACCGTACAGTCTCAATTAGTGTCTCCCAACCGTACAGTCTCAACTAGTCTCCCAACCGTACAGTCTCAACTAGTGTCTCCCAACCGTACAGTCTCAACTAGTGTCTCCCAACCGTACAGTCTCAACTAGTCTCCCAACCGTACAGTCTCAACTAGTGTCTCCCAACCGCACAGTCTCAACTAGTCTCCCAACCGTACAGTCTCAACTAGTCTCCCAACCGTACAGTCTCAAATAGTCTCCCAACCGTACAGTCTCAACTAGTGTCTCCCAACCGCACAGTCTCAACTAGTCTCCCAATCGTACAGTCTCAACTAGTCTCCCAACCGTACAGTCTCAACTAGTCTCCCAACCGTACAGTCTCAACTAGTGTCGCCCAACCGTACAGTCTCAACTAGTCTCCCAACCGTACAGTCTCAACTAGAGTCTCCCAACCGTACAGTCTCAACTAGTCTCCCAACCGTACAGTCTCAACTAGTCTCCCAACCGTACAGTCTCAACTAGTCTCCCAACCGCACAGTCTCAACTAGTGTCTCCCAACCGTACAGTCTCAACTAGTCTCCCAACCGTACAGTCTCAACTAGTCTCCCAACCGTACAGTCTCAACTAGTCTCCCAACCGTACAGTCTCAACTAGTCTCCCAACCGTACAGTCTCAACTAGTCTCCCAACCGTACAGTCTCAAATAGTCTCCCAACCGTACAGTCTCAACTAGTGTCTTCCAACCGCACAGTCTCAACTAGTCTCCCAATCGTACAGTCTCAACTAGTCTCCCAACCGTACAGTCTCAACTAGTCTCCCAACCGTACAGTCTCAACTAGTGTCGCCCAACCGTACAGTCTCAACTAGTCTCCCAACCGTACAGTCTCAACTAGAGTCTCCCAACCGTACAGTCTCAACTAGTCTCCCAACCGTACAGTCTCAACTAGTCTCCCAACCGCACAGTCTCAACTAGTGTCTCCCAACCGTACAGTCTCAACTAGTCTCCCAACCGTACAGTCTCAACTAGTCTCCCAACTGTACAGTCTCAACTAGTCTCCCAACCGTACAGTCTCAACTAGTCTCCCAACCGTACAGTCTCAACTAGTCTCCCAACCGTACAGTCTCAGCTAGTCTCCCAACCGTACAGTCTCAACCAGTCTCCCAACCGTACAGTCTCAACTAGTCTCCCAACCGTACAGTCTCAACTAGTGTCTCCCAACCGTACAGTCTCAACTAGTCTCCCAACCGTACAGTCTCAACTAGTCTCTCAACCGTACAGTCTCAACTAGTCTCCCAACCGTACAGTCTCAACTAGTGTCTCCCAACCGTACAGTCTCAACTAGTCTCCCAACTGTACAGTCTCAACTAGTCTCCCAACCGTACAGTCTCAGCTAGTCTCCCAACCGTACAGTCTCAACTAGTCTCCCAACCGTACAGTCTCAGCTAGTCTCCCAACCGTACAGTCTCAACTAGTCTCCCAACTGTACAGTCTCAACTAGTCTCCCAACCGTACAGTCTCAACTAGTCTCCCAACCGCACAGTCTCAACCAGTGTCTCCCAACCGTACAGTCTCAACTAGTGTCTCCCAACCGTACAGTCTTAACTAGTCTCCCAACCGTACAGTCTCAACTAGTCTCCCAACTGTACAGTCTCAACTAGTCTCCCAACCGTACAGTCTCAACTAGTCTCCCAACCGTACAGTCTCAACTAGTCTCCCAACCGTACAGTCTCAACTAGTGTCTCCCAACCGTACAGTCTCAACTAGTCTCCCAGCCGTACAGTCTCAACTAGTGTCTCCCAACCGTACAGTCTCAACTAGTCTCCCAACCGTACAGTCTCAACTAGTCTCCCAACCGTACAGTCTCAGCTAGTGTCTCCCAACCGTACAGTCTCAATTAGTGTCTCCCAACCGTACAGTCTCAACTAGTCTCCCAACCGTACAGTCTCAACTAGTGTCTCCCAACCGTACAGTCTCAACTAGTGTCTCCCAACCGTACAGTCTCAACTAGTCTCCCAACCGCACAGTATAAACTAGTCTCCCAACCGCACAGTCTCAACTAGTCTCCCAACCGTACAGTCTCAACTAGTCTCCCAACCGTACAGTCTCAACTAGTCTCCCAACCGTACAGTCTCAACTAGTCTCCCAACCGTACAGTCTCAACTAGTCTCCCAACCTTACAGTCTCAACTAGTCTCCCAACCGCACAGTCTCAACTAGTCTCCCAACCGTACAGTCTCAACTAGTCTCCCAACCGCACAGTCTAAACTAGTCTCCCAACCGCACAGTCTCAGCTAGTGTCTCCCAACCGTACAGTCTCAACTAGTCTCCCAACCGTACAGTCTCAACTAGTCTCCCAACCGTACAGTCTCAACTAGTCTCCCAACCGCACAGTCTAAACTAGTCTCCCAACCGTACAGTCTAAACTAGTGTCTCCCAACCGTACAGTCTCAACTAGTGTCTCCCAACCGTACAGTCTCAGCTAGTGTCTCCCAACCGTACAGTCTCAACTAGTCTCCCAACCGCACAGTCTCAACTAGTCTCCCAACCGCACAGTCTCAGCTAGTGTCTCCCAACCGCACAGTCTCAGCTAGTGTCTCCCAACCGTACAGTCTCAACTAGTCTCCCAACTGTACAGTCTCAACTAGTCTCCCAACCGCACAGTCTAAACTAGTCTCCCAACCGCACAGTCTTAGCTAGTGTCTCCCAACCGCACAGTCTCAGCTAGTGTCTCCCAACCGTACAGTCTCAACTAGTCTCCCAACCGTACAGTCTCAACTAGTCTCTGATGGGCACATGGGTGCCAAGCAGTGTGTGACTCACCTGCTCCTCTCCTGCTCTTCCCCTGCTCCACTCCTGCTACATTTCTCTCCCTTTCCACTCTTACCTCTCTTTCACACCCCCAAGATTTCCCTCGCTCTCCATGGTGTGATATTGTCCCCCTCCGGTCGTATCCCCCCTCCTTCCCTCTCTCCCTGCTATGGTGAGTCAGTCTCTCCTTTACACGGAAAAGTTCATTTTCACTGACACGACGAGGTGTGACTGGGTCTCCCTGTACAGGGTGTTCAGTGTGTTTGCATGTGTGAGTGCGTGTGAGCGTGTGTGTGATCCCATTCATTTAGCTGTGTCTCCTAGATCAGTGGTGTGAGACGCGCGTTCATTTCCTCTGTCAGCTAACGTCTCAAGATTATTTTCTGTTCAGATTTCAATTGACATAGATTAACCACGCTGTCATAACTATCTATTGAGAAATGAAATGAATGAAAATCTGAAATATACATACTCTCAACTGAAGTTGCTAGGTAAGGTTGGTCAAAATGGGTATGGTAGACCTTAAAATAAAGTAATAGACAGAGAGATATTTAGCGAGGTTTAACTTTACTAAGTACATTTCCTCCATCTGTCGACCTACTGTGGTGACTCGCGTTGTTTTCACTGCCTGTATTTTCTTTGTGTAGAAGCAGTATTCCAGCACAATCTCCCCATCTTCCACCACCATACCCCCATAAACTCAATCACTGATCTCAAATCAGCTTAAAGCGTTCACGCTTAGCCACTGGGACGCGGCTCAACTGATCCTGGTTTGAAATCCGATAAGCGCCCGCAAGAGCCCGGAGTAAGCGCTAACAACATTTCGACCAATCACATTCTATGATTTTAATTTCCCAGAGTGCTGTGTGTTAGTGAATGGCTTCCCCTTGGGCAGCCGAACAGCATAGATATTGACAGGGGGCCTCCTGCTCCATTTGTTCAGAAACATATTCCCTCTGTAAAAAGTGTCTCTTTTATTCCAATCCCCAGTGTTGACATTTGATTAAAGGTCCAATGTATCCATTTTTATCTCGATATCAAATCATTTCTGGGTAACAATTAAGTACCTTACTGTGATTGTTTTCAATTAAAATTGTCAAAAATAAACAAAAATAGCTTCTTAGCAGAGAGCAATATCTCAAGGAAGAATTTTTCTATGATTGTCTGGGAGTGGTTTGAGTGTGGAAGGAAAACTGAAAATTATCTGTTATTGGCAGAGAGGTTTGGAACTCTCTTTGTTATTGGTCTATTAAATAATTTACCGGATGGTGATGTCACCATGGAAGGCCAAAACTCCATCCCACCAAAACAGGTTGAACTTTCAGGTGGTCTTTTCAAACAGCTCTTACACTGAAGGGGCATTATCATAATTTTCACAATTTCATATTATGAAAATAGATATAAAACTAAATGCTTGTGTTCCTAGCTCCAACAGTGCAGTAGTATTTAACAGTGCAGTAGTATCTAACAGTGCATTAGTATCTAAAACAATTCACAACAATACACACACATTTTAAAGTAAAATAATGCAACTAATATATAAATATTAGATTGAGCAATGTCGGAGTGGCATAGACTAAAATACAGTAGAATAGATACATATGAGATGAGCAAAGCAATATGTAAACATTATTAAAGTGACTAGTGTTCCATTATTAAAGTGGCCAGTGATTCTAAGTCTATGTATACAGGACATCAGCCACTAAGGTGCAGGGTTGTGTAACTGGGTGAAAGTGGGCTAGGGATGGCTATTTAGCAGTCTGATGGCATTGAGATAGAAGCTGTTTTTCAGTCTCTCTGTCAAAGGTTTGATGCACCTGTATCTTATTACAGCGGAGTGAGCAGGCTGTGGCTCGGGTGGTTGATGTCCTTGATGATCTTTTTGACCTTCCTGTGACATCGGGTGCTGTAGGTGTCCTGGAGGGAAGGTAGTTTTCCCCCGGTGATGCGTTGGGCAGACCGCACCACCCTCTGGAGAGCCCTGCGGTTGAGGGCGGTGCAGTTGCCGTACCAGACGGTGATACAGCCCGACAGGATGCTCTCAATTGTGCATCTGTAAAACTTTGTGAGGGTTTTAGGGGCCAAGCCAAATTTCTACATCCTCCTGCGGTTGAAGAGGCGCTGTTGCACCTTCTTCACCACACTATCTGTGTGGGTGGACCATTTCAGACCGTCAGTGATGTGTACACCGAGGAACTTGAAGCTTTCCACTTTCTTCACTGCGGTCCCATCGATGTGGAGAGGTGAGAGGTGATTTTCCTGGCACCACTCCCCCAGGGCCCTCAAATGTAGGCTCTCGTCATTGTTGGTAATCAGTCCTACTACTGTTGTGTCATCTGCAAACTTGATGATCGAGTTAGAGGTGTGCGTGGCCATGCAGTCGTGGGTGAACAAGGAGTATAGGAGGGGGCTGAGCACGCACCCTTGCGGGGCCCCTGTGTTGAGGATCAGCGAATTAGAGGTGTTGTTTCCTACTTTTACCACCTGGGGGCGGCCCGTCAAGAAGTCCAGGACCCAGTTGTACAGGGCGTGGTTCAGATCCAGAGCCCCGAGCTTAATGATGAGCTTGGAGGGTACTATGGTGTTGAATGCAGTTGAAGTCGGAAGTGTACATACACCTTAGCCAAATACATTTAAACTCCGTTTTTCACAATTCCTGACATTTAATCAAAGTAAAAATTCCCTGTCTTAGGTCAGTTAGGATCACCACTTTATTTTAAGAATGTGAAATGTTAGAATAATAGTAGAGAGAATGATTTATTTCAGCTTTTATTTATATCATCACATTCCCAGTGGGTCAGAAGTTTACATACACCTTAGCCAATGTCACGATCGACTTGATATGAGTGAGAGGACCAAGGCGCAGCATGATATGAATACATCTTCTTTTTATTTATACGAAGACGGAACACGAAACACTTATTCAAACTAACAAAACAACAAACGACCGTGAAACTACAAACGCAAGTGCACACACAAACTACTTACGTTCGACATAGACTAGACATATACAATGACCCACAACAGCTAAAGCCTATGGTTGTCTTAAATATGGCTCCCAATCAGAGACAACAGTAACCAGCTGTCTCTAATTGGGAACCCATTCAGGCAACCATAGACTTTCCCAGACAACTACACACAACACTAAACCATCTATACTCCTTAACCCTCTAAACCATACAACCCCCTAGACAATACAAAAACACATACTTCATGATGTCACACCCTGACCTGACTAAAATAATAATGAACACAAAGATAACTAAGGCCAGGGTGTGACATAACCCCCCCCTTAAGGTGCGAACTCCGGGCGCACCAGCATCAAGTCTAGGGGAGGGTCTGGGTGGGCGTCTGTCCACGGTGGCGGCTCTGGCACTGGTCGTGGTCCCCACCCCACCATAGTCACTACCCGCTTACTTAACCCCACTGGAATAAGGGGCAGCACCGGACTAAGTGGCAGCACCGGACTAAGGGGCAGCACCGGACTAAGGGGCAGCACCAGGATAAGGGGCAGCACCAGGATAAGGGGCAGCACCAGGATAAGGGGCAGCACCAGGATAAGGGGCAGCACCAGGCTGAAGGGCAGCACCGTACTGAATGGCGGATCCTGGCTGGCTGGCTCTGGCGGATCCTGGCTGGCTGGCGGATCCTGGCTGGCTGGCTCTGGCGGATCCTGGCTGGACGGCTCTGGCGGATCCTGGCTGGACGGCTCTGGCGGATCCTGGCTGGACGGCTCATGACTGGCTGACGGATCTGGCTGCTCATGGCTGGCTGACGGATCTGGCTGCTCATGGCTGGCTGACGGATCTGGCTGCTCATGGCTGGCTGACGGATCTGGCTGCTCATGGCTGGCTGACGGATCTGGCTGCTCATGGCTGGCTGACGGCTCTGGCAGATCCTGTCTGGTTGGCGGCTCTGGCAGATCCTGTCTGGTTGGCGGCTCTGGCAGATCCTGTCTGGTTGGCGGCTCTGGCAGATCCTGTCTGGTTGGCGGCTCTGGCAGATCCTGTCTGGTTGGCGGCTCTGGCAGATCCTGACTGACGAATGGCTCTAGCGGCTCCTGACTGACTAACGGCTCTGACGGCTCGGGACAGACGGGCGGCTCTAATGGCTCGGGACAGACGGATGGCTCAGACGGCGCTGGGGAGACGGATGGCTCAGATGGCGCTGGGGAGACGGATGGCTCAGATGGCGCTGGGGAGACGGATGGCTCAGATGGCGCTGGGGAGACGGATGGCTCAGATGGCACTGGGCAGACGGATGGCTCTGGCCGGATGAGGCGCACTGTAGGCCTGGTGCGTGGTGCCGGAACTGGAGTCACCGGGCTAAGGACACGCACCTTCAGGCTAGTGCGGGGAGAAGGAACAGGGCATACTGGACCCTGGGAGCGCACATTAGGCCTAGTGCGTGGTGCCGGAACTGGTGGTACCGGACTGGGGACACGCATCTCAGGGCTAGTGCGGGGAGCAGCAACAGGACGCACAGGACTCTGGGGACACACAGGAGGCTTGGTGCGTAGTTTAGGCACTGGTGGTAAAGGGCTGGAGACACGCACCATAGGGCTAGTACGTGGAGGAGGCACTGGTGGTACTGGACTGGGGCGGGGAGGTGGCGCCGGAAATACCGGACCATGCAGGCGTACTGGTTCCCTTGAACACCGAGCCTGCCCAACCTTACCTGGTTGAATGCTCCCCGTCGCCCGACCAGTGCGGGGAGGTGGAATAACCCGCACCGGGCTATGTAGGCGAACCGGGGACACCATGCGTAAGGCTGGTGCCATGTAAGCCGGCCCGAGGAGACGTACTGGTGGCCAGATATGTAGGGCCGGCTTCATGACATCCGGCTCAATGCCCAATCTAGCCCTACCAGTGCGGGGAGGTGGAATAACCCGCACCGGGCTATGAACACGTACAGGAGACACCGTGCGCTCTATTACGTAACACGGTGTCCGCCCGTACTCCCGCTCTCCACGGTTAGCCTGGGAAGTGGGCGCAGGTCTCCTACCTGCCCTCGGCCCACTACCTCTTAGCCCCCCCCCCCAAGAAATTTTTGGGTAGTACTCGCGGGCTTCCAGCCTTGCCTCCGTGCTGCCTCCTCATATCGCCTCCTCTCGGCTTTCGCTGCCTCCAGCTCTTCACGAGGGAGGCGATATTCTCCCGGTTGTGCCCAAGGTCCCTTTCCATCTAATATCTCCTCCCATGTCCATGAATCCTTGATGCCTTGATCCTGTTGCCACTTGTCATGCTGCTTGATCCGGGTTTGGTGGGTCATTCTGTCACGATCGACTTGATATGAGTGAGAGGACCAAGGCGCAGCATGATATGAATACATCTTCTTTTTATTTATACGAAGACGGAACACGAAACACTTATTCAAACTAACAAAACAACAAACGACCGTGAAACTACAAATGCAAGTGCACACACAAACTACTTACGTTCGACATAGACTAGACATATACAATGACCCACAACAGCTAAAGCCTATGGTTGTCTTAAATATGGCTCCCAATCAGAGACAACAGTAACCAGCTGTCTCTAATTGGGAACCCATTCAGGCAACCATAGACTTTCCTAGACAACTACACACAACACTAAACCATCTATACTCCTTAACCCTCTAAACCATACAACCCCCTAGACCAGGGGTGTCAAACTCATTCCACGGAGGGCCTAGTGTCTGCAGGTTTTTGGTTTTTCCTTTCAATAAAGCCCTAGACAACCAGGTGTGGGGAGTTCCTAACTAATTAGTGATGTTAATTCATCAATCAAGTACAAGGGAGGAGCGAAAACCCGCAGACACTCGGCCCCCCGTGGAATGAGTTTGACACCTGTGCCCTAGACAATACAAAAACACATACTTCATGATGTCACACCCTGACCTGACTAAAATAATAATGAACACAAAGATAACTAAGGCCAGGGTGTGACAGCCAAATACATTTAAACTCCGTTTTTCACAATTCCTGACATTTAATCAAAGTAAAAATTCCCTGTCTTAGGTCAGTTAGGATCACCACTTTATTTTAAGAATGTGAAATGTTAGAATAATAGTAGAGAGAATGATTTATTTCAGCTTTTATTTATATCATCACATTCCCAGTGGGTCAGAAGTTTACATACACTCAATAAGTATTTGATAGCATTGCCTTTAAATTGTTTAACTAGGGTCAAATGTTTCGCGTAGCCTTCCACAAGCTTCCCACAATAAGTTGGGTGAATTTTGGTCCATTCCTCCTGACAGAGCTGGTGTAACTGAGTCAGGTTTGTAGGCCTCCTTGCTCGCACACGCTTTTTCAGTTCTACCCACAAATTTTCTATAGGATTGAGGTCAGGGCTTTGTGATGGCCACTCCAATACCTTGACTTTGTTGTCCTTAAGCCATTTTGCCACAACTTTGGAAGTATGCAATGTCCATTTGGAAGACCCATTTTTGATCAAACTTTAACTTCCTGACTGATGTCTTGAGATGTTGCTTCAATATATCCACATAATTTTCCTACCTCATGATGCCATCTATTTTGTGAAGTGCACCTGTCCCTCCTGCAGCAAAGCATCCCCACAACATGATGCTGCCACCCCCGTGCTTCACAATTGGGATGGTGTTCTTCAGCTTGCAAGCGTTCCCCTTTTTCCTCCAAACATAACGATGGTCATTATGGCCAAACAGTTCTATTTTTGTTTCATCAGACCAGAGGACATTTCTCCAAAAAGTACGTAGTTTGTGCAGTTGCAAACCTTAGTCAGTATTTTTTATGGCGGTTTTGGAGCGGCCTTTCAGGTTATGTCGATATAGGACTCGTTTTACTGTGGATATAGATACTTTTGTACATTTTTCCTCTTTACAAGGTCTTTTGCTGTTGTTCTGGGAATGATTTGCACTTTTCGCACCAAAGTACGTTCATCTCTAGGAGATGAGGTAGTTGGATGGGCTATTTAAAGATGGGCTATGTACAGGTGCAGTGATATGTGAGTTGTTCTGACAGCTGGTGCTTAAAGAAAGTGAGGTGGATATGAGTCTCCAGCTTCAGTGATTTTTGCAATTAGTACCAGTCATTGGCAGCAGAGAACTGGAAGGAAAGGCGGCCAAATGAGGAATTGGCTTTGGGGGTGACCAGTGAAATATACCTGCTGGAGCGCGTGCTACGGGTGGGTGCTGCTATGTTGACCAGTGAGCTGAGATAAGGCGGGGCTTTACCTAGCAAAGACTTGTAGATGACCTGGAGCCAGTGGGTTTGGCGACGAGTATGAAGCAAGGGCCAGCCAACGAGAGCATACAGGTCGCAGTGGTGGGTAGTATATGGGGCTTTGGTGACAAAATGGATGGCACTGTGATAGACTGCATGCAGTTTGTTGAGTAGAGTGATGGAGGCTATTTTGTAAATGACATCGCCGAAATCGAGGATCGGTAGGTTGGTCAGTTTTACGAGGGTATGTTGGCAGCATGAGTGAAGGATGCTTTGTTGCGAAATAGGAAGCCGTTTCTAGATTTATTTTGTGATTGGAGATGTTTTATGTGAGTCTGGGAGGAGAGTTTACAGTCTAACCAGACACCTATGTATTTGTAGTTGTCCACATATTCTAAGTCAGAACCGTCCAGAGTAGTGATGCTGGACGGGCGGGCAGGTGCAGGCAGCAATCGGTTGAAGAGCATGCATTTAGTTTTACTTGCATATAAGAGCAGTTGGAGGCCACGGAAGGAGAGTTATATGGCATTGAAGCTCGTCTGGAGGCTAGTTAACACAGTGTCCAAAGAAAGCCCAGAAGTATACAGAATGGTGTCGTCTGCATAGAGGTGGATCAGAGAATCACCAGCTTAATGAAAGGAAAACAATGTTTATGGTTTTCTCTTCCCTGAAAGTAAACAGATGGAGTCACCTGCAGATTTGAACTATTACAGGCCAGCAAATGGATAGGGTCACCTCCTATAAGTATCTTGGGATTTGGTTAGATGATAAGTTGAATTTTAAACAGCACATTGATAACTTTACCAAGAAACTGAAGTTGAAATTGTGTTTCTATTTCAAGAACAAATCTTGCTTTTCAATGTTAGTCAGAAAAGATCTTGTTCAAAGCACATTTTTATCAGTGCTGGATTATGGTGATAGTGTCTATATGCAGGCCTCAGCAAGTACCATGAAAACTCTGGACACAGTGTATCATGGTGCTTTAAGATTTATTACCAACGCTAGATCACTGACCCATCACTGTGATCTGTATGCTGTGATGCAATGGACCTGTCTCTCCACCAGGAGGCTAAAGCACTGGTACACTTTTGTGTACAAAGCATTGATTGGACAACTCCCTTTGTATCTCTGTTCCTTACTGACCAGATCAGTCACTCAGTATAGTCTTCGTTGACAGTTGCTGCTGTCCTTGTCTGTTCCTAAGACTAGAACTGAGATGGGGGAAAAATATTTTTCCCGTAATGCCCCTTCATCCTGGAACATGCTTCAGAAGGTTTTAAAGTTAGGGGAGTTAGTGTCCTTGTCTGTTTTTAAGACTCTGATCACAACACTGTTTGTGACAACTGCAATTGTTTCTAATCTTCAATTGTATCTTTAACTTGTGACACTTTGTCTTTTGTGTGTATTCTGTATTTTTCTGTGATGTTTTATGGACAGGCTACTATTTCCCTGTTTTGCCTTCTTGCCAGGTCGCCCTCGCAAAAGAGGTTTTTAAACTCAATGGGTTTTAACTGGTTAAATAAAGGTTACATAAAAGAAAAATAATAATAATGGGGCGATAAGTAAATTGAAGTGGGTCTAGGGTGTCAGGTAAGGTAGAGTTGATATGATCCTTGGCTAGCCTCTTAAGGCATTCATGATGACAGAAGTGAGTGCTACGGGGCAATAGTCATTTAGTTCAGTTACCTGTGCTTTCTTGAGTACAGGAATAATGGTGGACACCTTGAAGCAAGTGGGGACAGCAGACCGGGATAAGGAAAGATTGAATATGTCCGTAAACACTCCAGCCAGCTGGTCTGCGCATGCTCTGAGGACGCGGCTAGGGATGTCATCTGGGCCGGCAGCCTTGTGAGGGTTAACATGCTTAAATGTCTTACTCACGTCGGCCACGAAGAAGGAGAGCCCACAGTCCTTGGTAGCGGGCCGCGTCGGTGGCACTGTGTTATCCTCAAAGCGGGCGAAGAAGGTGTTTAGCTTGTCTAGAAGCAAGATGTTGGTGTCCGCGACGTGGCTGGTTTTCCCTTTGTAGTCCGTGATTGTCTGTAGACCCTGCCACATTTTTCATTTTTCCATTTCACCTTTATTTAACCAGGTAGGCTAGATGAGAACATGTTCTCATTTGCAACTGCAACCTGGCCAAGATAAAGCAAAGCGACACAAACAACAACACAGAGTTACACATGGAATAACATTTCAGTCATTTAGCAGACGCTCTTATCCAGAGCGACTTACAAATTGGAAAGTTCATACATATTCATCCTGCTCCCCCCGTGGGAATTGAACCCTGGTCCCCCCGTGGGAATTGAACCCACAACCCTGGCGTTGCAAGCACCATGCTCTACCAACTGAGCCACACGGGACCACAATAGTCATTAAATAGTAATATAATAATAACCAAACATACAGTCAATAACACAATAGAGAGAAAGTCTATATATAGTGTGTGTAAATCAAATGAAATGAAATGAAATTTATTTTTATAGCCCTTCTTACATCAGCTGATATCTCAAAGTGCTGTACAGAAACCCAGCCTAAAACCCCAAACAGCAAGCAATGCAGGTGTAGAAGCACGGTGGCTAGGAAACACTCCCTAGAAAGGCCAAAACCTAGGAAGAAACCTAGAGAGGAACCAGGCTATGAGGGGTGGCCAGTCCTCTTCTGGCTGTGCCGGGTGGAGATTATAACAGAACATGGCCAAGATGTTCAAATGTTCATAAATGACCAGCATGGTCAAATAATAATAATCACAGTAGTTGTCGAGGGTGCAGCAAGTCAGCACCTCAGGAGTAAATGTCAGTTGGCTTTTCATAGCTGATCATTAAGAGTATCTCTACCGCTTCTGCGGTCTCTAGAGAGTTGAAAACAGCAGGTCTGGGACAGGTAGCACATCCGGTGAACAGGTCAGGGTTCCATAGCCGCAGGCAAAACAAATGAGGTAAGATAAGGGAGGTAAGGCAATAAATAGGCCATAGTGGCGAAATAATTACAATTCAGCAATTAAACACTGGAGTGATAGATGTGCAGAAGATGAATGTGCAAGTAGAGATACTGGGATACTGGAGCAAAAAAATAAATAACAGTATGGGGATGAAGTAGTTGGATGGGCTATTTACAGATGGGCTATGTACAGGTGCAGTGATCTGTGAGCTGCTCTGACAGCTGGAGCTTCAAGCTAGTGAGGGAGATATGGGTCTCCAGCTTCAGTGATTTTTGCAGTTCGTTCCAGTCATTGGCAGCAGAGAACTCGAAGGAAAGGCAGCCAAAGGAGGAATTGGCTTTGGGGATGACCAGTGAAACACACATACGTCTGGTGTGTGAGCCGTTGAATTGCGACTCCACACGTTTTGCCTCTTTTCCTCCTCAATTTGTTTTCAAACCCTATTTAAAATGCCAGGCTCAGTGGCATGCCAACAAGGCTTCATCTTTATTGAACTCGTTTAAAATCCTACTGAGTTCTCCCTCCTCTCTCTTCCTCTGTTTGTCTATCCTCCTCCCCACTCCCTCTTTCTCTCTGGAACATATGTATATCTTGATCAGGCTCAGAGAATTTTAAGCCGTATTGACCGAGTAAGAGTGAGCTACCGAGAGCCGCCCTCACCACATGTCATATCGACCCGACCCCCTCTGCATACATCACCTAACATTCAGGCATGGCCACAAAGGGAGAAAATGACACTGGTGGCCCCTCAGTGTGTCCTATACTGGTTACAATTAACCAGACAACACTCCTCATCCTGTATCTGAACATTGAACAACCCAGTCCCCTTTGTTGTGTATCCTGTCAACTTCTGTTTCTTATATTGACTTTCCCTATAGCCTACCTCTCTGTGTATAAATGGGATCCTGCAGCTCCCTTGGACAACATGTAATTATGCGTGTCCACTGTGATGTATCATGGGTTCGCGTACTGACGTGTAATTGTGTGAAGAGGGCTGGAGGTATCGATCTCAGACGCAGGGGCCCCATCAATGTTTAATGCAGTCGCAGTCTCCCTCCTCCCTTTCTTTCTCTCGTTTTCTCTCTCTCTCTCTTTCTCCCTCCCTCTGTCTCTCATTAGGTATTGATCCTTTCATTCCAGGCCACAGTTTCGTTTGTGGAAGGCTGCGGTATGACAGAGAGAGCTATTGTATCTGGGGCCGGGGGTCCGGGGCCTAATGGCTGGGGGTTAGTGGTCACCTGATCTATAGCTGCTGATGGGTGACTGTAGCAGTGGCTGCAGAATGGACAATCACATGAGGGATTGCCCTGGAGGGAAAAGGCATAGTCCATAGACTCAGTCAAGAAAACAGCATTGACTGAGAAGGCACTTTGCTTTGTTCATACAGTACAATAGCTGTTGGTTCAAAGCCTGGAAAACGTCATAGGTGCACTCCTCAGATCAATAAAACTGACCCTGACAATTACACCAATGACAGATAGATGACATTAAACCCCTTTCTCACAAACACCCTAGCAGTCCCTTTTATACAGAGCAGTGATGGGAACTGGGCTGGACTGCAGCAAAATAATTGATTCACTTTAATTGGTGTGGCTGGCTGTAACGCATGATGCATACATTGAACAAAGGACCAGCCATTCCTGGATCATTCTACAATAACGAATCCTCTCTCTGATCCGTTCCATTCGATATGGCCTTCTGGCCTTACGGCTTCTAGCTATAATGATTGTTTGCCTAGGCCTATAACATTTCATTGTTTTTCTATGGATTGATGCGGCTTCACATACTTTACAAATACAATATACTATGAACAACTCAAAACACTAGAACGTAACTGTTTCAGTAGGTTCCAGACTTAATTGCTTACGAACATTTTTTTTCTTCAATTGAACTCCCCCTTACACAGCTAAAAGCTGACATGGCAAAATGTCAACTAAATAGAAACACTTCCTGGAATAGCCTCCAAACAGGAGGACAAGAACAAGTTGGGTGCAACGGGATAAATGAAGAGCAGGGAGGCGTGGTTGGATGTGGTCAGGTCTAATTGAGAGGTGATTTGGGGGGAGCCGGCCGGAACAAAAGGGGACAAACTGTTTTATGGGGCTTTTCTAGCTTTAAGGAGAGGAGTTAGTGTCGTGTGAAACAATTAGCCCAGCGTGAAACGACCTGGGCCAGGGACAGCTGGCAGTGGCATGGATTGGGGAGATAGCTCAGGATATCCTAACAGCTCAGTAAAAGCACAATGAAATCAATATTACTTATAAAGATTAAATATATGTCAATATGTGACTTAAAATATGACGTTGTCTCAATATGAATCAATCCACTCACTTCATGCTGTATTATGTGAGTGGTCATGAAGGTGAGGAAAATGAGTGGAGTCTGGGATGCCAAAGATTTTTAGACCACATTGGGATGGTTAGCATGCAAGTGTGCATTCTAGCACCTTTCATGCTACATTTCCATTCAATATTCACCGTTCTCCATTATTATTTCACATTGTCAAAACACAGAGGGATGGACAGTGGACAGGTGCCTGGGCTGTGGCATAGGGAGGGGCAAAGCTCTCTCCTCATCCCATGGGACCTCAGTCTAGCCCCTCTCCTAATGTCCTCATGTACATTTAGCGTCCCTCATTCACTCATCTGTCGCACTGACACTCTGCTAATGGGGGCTAGCCACATGACACGAGTGGTCCCCCTTGGGTTTTCAACTTCACCCTCTGCCCTACCTCCCTCCGTTTACAACCCTCATCAGTCTCCTCTGCCTCCTACCACACCCCTTCCTCACTCCTTCCTCTGCCTCACTACCCCGCTCCTCTCCTAACCCCACCCTCTAACCTCTTCAATAGGACAGGAGAAATAGCTGGTCCAATCCCTCTGGGGTTTGACTAAAGCCTCAGTGATTTCCCCTGAGTTAGCCCATGAATGCAGGCCCCATGACAGAGCCTAGTGGCTTGTGCTTAGAGCTCCATCACAGTCTTATCAGACAGATGGGCAGACAGACTGACGTGCAGACAGACAGACGTGCAGAGAGTCCGACAGACAGACAGGAAGAGAGACAGACAGACACAGACAGGCAGACAGCAGTGACAAACAAAATTGAAATTGCCTGATGGAAACCCAATGTGAACAAGGCTGTCAGCGCTAAAGAACATGGGAGATTGGTCTTGTTGTATGCGTGTGTGTCTATCTGCCCGTTTGCAGGTGTGTGTGTGTGTGTGTGTGTGTGTGTGTGTGTGTGTGTGCGCGCGTGCGTGCGTGTGCGCGTGTGTGTAGGTGTGTAGGTGTGTGTGTGTGTGTGTGTGTGTGTGTGTGTGTAGGTGTGTGTGTGTGTGTGCGTGCGTGTAGGTGTGTGTGTGTGTCTGTGTGCATGTAGGTGTGTAGGTGTGTGTGTGTGTGTGTGTGTGTGTGTGTGTGTGTGTGTGTGTGTGTGTGTGTGTGTGTGTGTTTGTGTGTGTGTGTGTGTGTGTGTGTGTGTGTGTGTATAGGTGTGTAGGTGTGTGTGTGTGTAGGTGTGTGTGTGTGTGTGTGTGTAGGTGTGTAGGTGTGTGTGTATGACTACAGTAGCACAGCAGAAGCCTTCAGCTGAATCACCACCAGGACTAATTGGTTTGGTGCTCTGTGGACAGTTTCTGTCAGGAAAAGGAGATTGACACTGAAATCACCCTCTACCGTCTTCTGTTCACCCATCAATCACCTATGCTATTTTCACCCTTTTTCCTCAACAGTAGTTAAGAGACAAGTAATACCATATGGTTTAGAATAATGAATCGTATAAGGTTAGTTGTGGTCAGGACAATAAGTCTGATCCATGTGTGTCCGTGTGTGTGGCATCTTATTCCACATTTAGGCCTAGACACGCCTTCCTGGCATATCCTCATCTAGACACGCCTTCCTGGCATATCCTCATCTAGACACGCCTTCCTGGCATATCCTCACCTAGACACGCCTTCCTGGCATATCCTCATCTAGACACGCCTTCCTGGCATATCCTCATCTAGACACGCCTTCCTGGCATATCCTCACCTAGACACGCCTTCCTGGCATATCCTCATCTAGACACGCCTTCCTGGCATATCCTCATCTAGACACGCCTTCCTGGCATATCCTCACCTAGACACGCCTTCCTGGCATATCCTCACCTAGACACGCCTTCCTGGCATATCCTCATCTAGACACGCCTTCCTGGCATATCCTCATCTAGACACGCCTTCCTGGCATATCCTCACCTAGACACGTCTTCCTGGCATATCCTCACCTAGACACGCCTTCCTGGCATATCCTCATCTAGACACGCCTTCCTGGCATATCCTCATCTAGACACGATCCTCACCTAGACACGCCTTCCTGGCATATCCTCACCTAGACACGCCTTCCTGGCATATCCTCATCTAGACACGCCTTCCTGGCATATCCTCACCTAGACACGCCTTCCTGGCATATCCTCACCTAGACACGCCTTCCTGGCATATCCTCATCTAGACACGCCTTCCTGGCATATCCTCATCTAGACACGCCTTCCTGGCATATCCTCACCTAGACACGTCTTCCTGGCATATCCTCACCTAGACACGCCTTCCTGGCATATCCTCATCTAGACACGCCTTCCTGGCATATCCTCACCTAGACATGCCTTCCTGGCATATCCTCATCTAGACACGCCTTCCTGGCATATCCTCACCTAGACACGCCTTCCTGGCATATCCTCACCTAGACACGCCTTCCTGGCATATCCTCATCTAGACACGCCTTCCTGGCATATCCTCACCTAGACACGCCTTCCTGGCATATCCTCACCTAGACACGCCTTCCTGGCATATCCTCATCTAGACACGCCTTCCTGGCATATCCTCATCTAGACACGCCTTCCTGGCATATCCTCACCTAGACACACCTTCCTGGCATATTTTCATCTAGACACGCCTTCCTGGCATATCTTCATCTAGACACGCCTTCCTGGCATATCCTCACCTAGACACGCCTTCCTGGCATATCCTCACCTAGACACGCCTTCCTGGCATATCCTCATCTAGACACGCCTTCCTGGCATATCCTCACCTAGACACGCCTTCCTGGCATATCCTCATCTAGACACGCCTTCCTGGCATATCCTCATCTAGACACGCCTTCCTGGCATATCCTCACCTAGACACGCCTTCCTGGCATATCCTCACCTAGACACGCCTTCCTGGCATATCCTCACCTAGACACGCCTTCCTGGCATATCCTCATCTAGACACGCCTTCCTGGCATATCCTCATCTAGACACGCCTTCCTGGCATATCCTCACCTAGACACGCCTTCCTGGCATGTCCTCATCTAGACACGCCTTCCTGGCATATCCTCATCTAAACACGCCTTCCTGGCATATCCTCACCTAGACACGCCTTCCTGGCATATCCTCATCTAAACACGCCTTCCTGGCATATCCTCACCTAGACATGCCTTCCTGGCATATCCTCATCTAAACACGCCTTCCTGGCATATCCTCACCTAGACACGCCTTCCTGGCATATCCTCATCTAAACACGCCTTCCTGGCATATCCTCACGTAGACACGCCTTCCTGGCATATCCTCACCTAGACACGCCTTCCTGGCATATCCTCATCTAAACACGCCTTCCTGGCATATCCTCACGTAGACACGCCTTCCTGGCATATCCTCACCTAGACACGCCTTCCTGGCATATCCTCACCTAGACACGCCTTCCTGGCATATCCTCATCTAGACACGCCTTCCTGGCATATCCTCATCTAGACACGCCTTCCTGGCATATCCTCATCTAGACACGCCTTCCTGGCATATCCTCATCTAAACACGATCCTCACCTAGACACGCCTTCCTGGCATATCCTCACCTAGACACGCCTTCCTGGCATATCCTCATCTAGACACGCCTTCCTGGCATATCCTCATCTAGACACGCCTTCCTGGCATATCCTCATCTAAACACGATCCTCACCTAGACACGCCTTCCTGGCATATCCTCATCTAGACACGCCTTCCTGGCATATCCTCATCTAAACACGATCCTCACCTAGACACGCCTTCCTGGCATATCCTCACCTAGACACGCCTTCCTGGCATATCCTCATCTAGACACGCCTTCCTGGCATATCCTCATCTAGACACGCCTTCCTGGCATATCCTCATCTAGACACGCCTTCCTGGCATATCCTCATCTAAACACGATCCTCACCTAGACACGCCTTCCTGGCATATCCTCATCTAGACACGCCTTCCTGGCATATCCTCACCTAGACACGCCTTCCTGGCATATCCTCACCTAGACACGCCTTCCTGGCATATCCTCATCTAAACATGCCTTCCTGGCATATCCTCACGTAGACACGCCTTCCTGGCATATCCTCATCTAAACATGCCTTCCTGGCATATCCTCACCTAGACACGCCTTCCTGGCATATCCTCACCTAGACACGCCTTCCTGGCATATCCTCACCTAGACACGCCTTCCTGGCATATCCTCATCTAGACACGCCTTCCTGGCATATCCTCACCTAGACACGCCTTCCTGGCATGTCCTCATCTAGACACGCCTTCCTGGCATATCCTCATCTAAACATGCCTTCCTGGCATATCCTCACCTAGACACGCCTTCCTGGCATATCCTCATCTAGACACGCCTTCCTGGCATATCCTCACCTAGACACGCCTTCCTGGCATGTCCTCATCTAGACACGCCTTCCTGGCATATCCTCATCTAGACACGCCTTCCTGGCATATCCTCATCTAGACACGCCTTCCTGGCATATCCTCATCTAGACACGCCTTCCTGGCATATCCTCACCTAGACACGCCTTCCTGGCATATCCTCATCTAAACATGCCTTCCTGGCATATCCTCACCTAGACACGCCTTCCTGGCATATCCTCAACTAGACACGCCTTCCTGGCATATCCTCATCTAGACACGCCTTCCTGGCATATCCTCACCTAGACACGCCTTCCTGGCATGTCCTCATCTAGACACGCCTTCCTGGCATATCCTCATCTAAACATGCCTTCCTGGCATATCCTCACCTAGACACGCCTTCCTGGCATATCCTCACCTAGACACGCCTTCCTGGCATATCCTCACCTAGACACGCCTTCCTGGCATATCCTCATCTAGACACGCCTTCCTGGCATATCCTCACCTAGACACGCCTTCCTGGCATATCCTCACCTAGACACGCCTTCCTGGCATATCCTCACCTAGACACGCCTTCCTGGCATATCCTCATCTAGACACGCCTTCCTGGCATATCCTCACCTAGACACGCCTTCCTGGCATATCCTCACCTAGACACGCCTTCCTGGCATATCCTCACCTAGACACGCCTTCCTGGCATATCCTCATCTAGACATGCCTTCCTGGCATATCCTCATCTAGACACGCCTTCCTGGCATATCCTCATCTAAACATGCCTTCCTGGCATATCCTCATCTAGACATGCCTTCCTGGCATATCCTCATCTAGACACGCCTTCCTGGCATATCCTCACCTAGACACGCCTTCCTGGCATGTCCTCATCTAGACACGCCTTCCTGGCATATCCTCATCTAAACATGCCTTCCTGGCATATCCTCATCTAGACACGCCTTCCTGGCATATCCTCATCTAAACACGCCTTCCTGGCATATCCTCACCTAGACACGCCTTCCTGGCATATCCTCATCTAAACACACCTTCCTGGCATATCCTCATCTAAACACGCCTTCCTGGCATATCCTCATCTAAACACGCCTTCCTGGCATATCCTCACCTAGACACGCCTTCCTGGCATATCCTCATCTAAACACGCCTTCCTGGCATATCCTCACGTAGACACGCCTTCCTGGCATATCCTCACCTAGACACGCCTTCCTGGCATATCCTCATCTAAACACGCCTTCCTGGCATATCCTCACGTAGACACGCCTTCCTGGCATATCCTCACCTAGACACGCCTTCCTGGCATATCCTCATCTAGACACGCCTTCCTGGCATATCCTCATCTAGACACGCCTTCCTGGCATATCCTCATCTAGACACGCCTTCCTGGCATATCCTCATCTAAACACGATCCTCACCTAGACACGCCTTCCTGGCATATCCTCACCTAGACACGCCTTCCTGGCATATCCTCATCTAGACACGCCTTCCTGGCATATCCTCATCTAGACACACCTTCCTGGCATATCCTCATCTAGACACGCCTTCCTGGCATATCCTCATCTAAACATGCCTTCCTGGCATATCCTCACGTAGACACGCCTTCCTGGCATATCCTCACCTAGACACGCCTTCCTGGCATATCCTCACCTAGACACGCCTTCCTGGCATATCCTCATCTAGACACGCCTTCCTGGCATATCCTCATCTAAACATGCCTTCCTGGCATATCCTCACGTAGACACGCCTTCCTGGCATATCCTCATCTAAACACGCCTTCCTGGCATATCCTCATCTAGACACGCCTTCCTGGCATATCCTCATCTAGACACCCCTTCCTGGCATATCCTCACCTAGACACGCCTTCCTGGCATATCCTCATCTAAACACGCCTTCCTGGCATATCCTCATCTAGACACGCCTTCCTGGCATATCCTCATCTAGACACGCCTTCCTGGCATATCCTCACCTAGACACGCCTTCCTGGCATATCCTCATCTAAACACGATCCTCACCTAGACACGCCTTCCTGGCATATCCTCACCTAGACACGCCTTCCTGGCATATCCTCATCTAGACACGCCTTCCTGGCATATCCTCATCTAGACACACCTTCCTGGCATATCCTCATCTAGACACGCCTTCCTGGCATATCCTCATCTAAACATGCCTTCCTGGCATATCCTCACGTAGACACGCCTTCCTGGCATATCCTCACCTAGACACGCCTTCCTGGCATATCCTCACCTAGACACGCCTTCCTGGCATATCCTCATCTAGACACGCCTTCCTGGCATATCCTCATCTAAACATGCCTTCCTGGCATATCCTCACGTAGACACGCCTTCCTGGCATATTCTCATCTAGACACGCCTTCCTGGCATATCCTCATCTAGACACGCCTTCCTGGCATATCCTCATCTAGACACGCCTTCCTGGCATATCCTCACCTAGACACGCCTTCCTGGCATATCCTCATCTAAACACGCCTTCCTGGCATATCCTCATCTAGACACGCCTTCCTGGCATATCCTCATCTAGACACGCCTTCCTGGCATATCCTCACCTAGACACGCCTTCCTGGCATATTCTCATCTAGACACGCCTTCCTGGCATATCCTCATCTAAATCAAATCAAATTAAATTTATTTATATAGCCCTTCTTACATCAGCTGATATCTCAAAGTGCTGTACAGAAACCCAGCCTATAACCCCAAACAGCAAGCAATGCAGGTGTAGAAGCAAGGTGGCTAGGAAAAACTCCCTAGAAAGGCCAAAACCTAGGAAGAAACCTAGAGAGGAACCAGGCTATGAGGGGTGGCCAGTCCTCTTCTGGCTGTGCCGGGTGGAGATTATAACAGAACATGGCCAAGATGTTCAAATGTTCATAGATGACCAGCAGGGTCAAATAATAATAATCACAGTGGTTGTAGAGAGTGCAACAGGTCAGCACCTCAGAAGCAAATGTCAGTTGGCTTTTCATAGCCGACCATTCAGAGTATCTCTACCGCTCCTGCGGTCTCTAGAGAGTTGAAACAGCAGGTCTGGGACAGGTAGCACGTCCGGTGAACAGGTCAGGGTGCCATAGTCGCAGGCAGAACATTTGAAACTGGAGCAGCAGCACGGCCAGGTGGACTGGGGACAGCAAGGAGTCATCATGCCAGGTAGTCCTGAGGCATGGTCCTAGGGCTCAGGTCCTCGGAGAGAGAGAATGGAAGAAAGAGAGAAAGAGAGAATTAGAGAGAGCATACTTAAATTCACACAGGACACCGGATAAGACAGGAGAAGTACTCCAGATATAACAGACTGACTCTAGCCCTCCGACACATAAACTACTGCTGCATAAATACTGGATGCTGAGACAGGAGGAGTCAGGAGACACTGTGGCCCCATCCGATGATACCCCCGGACAGGTCCAAACAGGCAGGATATAACCCCACCTAATTTGCCAAAGCACAGCCCCCACACCACTAGAGGGATATATTCAACCACCAATTTACCATCCTGAGACAAGGCCGAGTATAGCCCACAAAGATCTCTGCCACGGCACAACCCAAGGGGGGGCGCCAACCCAGACAGGAAGATCACGTCAGTGACTCAACCCACTCAAGTGACGCACCCCTCCTAGGGACGGCATGAAAGAGCACCAGTAAACCAGTGACTCAGCCCCTGTAATAGGGTTAGAGGCAGAGAATCCCAGTGGAGAGAGGGGAACCGGCCAGGCAGAGACAGCAAGGGTGGTTCGTTACTCCAGAGCCTTTCCGTTCACCTTCACAATCCTGGGCCAGACTACACTCAATCATATGACCTACTGAAGAGATGAGTCTTCAGTAAAGACTTAAAGGTTGAGACCGAGTCTGCGTCTCTCACATGGGTAGGCAGACCATTCCATAAAAATGGAGCTCTATAGGAGAAAGCCCTGCCTCCAGCTGTTTGCTTAGAAAATCTAGGGACAATTAGGAGGCCTGCGTCTTGTGACCGTAGCGTACGTGTAGGTATGTACGGCAGGACCAACTCGGAAAGATAGGTAGGAGCAAGCCCATGTAATGCTTTGTAGGTTAGCAGTAAAACCTTGAAATCAGCCATTGCCTTAACAGGAAGCCAGTGTAGGGAGGCTAGCACTGGAGTAATATGATCAATTTTTTGGGTTCTAGTCAGGATTCTAGAAGCCGTATTTAGCACTAACTGAAGTTTATTTAGTGCTTTATCCGGGTAGCCGGAAAGTAGAGCATTGCAGTAGTCTAACCTAGAAGTAACAAAAACATGGATTAATTTTTCTGCATCATTTTTGGACAGAGAGTTTCTGATTTTTATAATGTTATGTGAATGGAAAAAAGCTGTCCTTGAAACAGTCTTGACATATTCGTCAAAAGAGAGATCAGGGTCCAGAGTAACGCCGAGGTCCTTCACAGTTTTATTTGAGACGACTGTACAACCATCAAGATTAATTGTCAGATTCAACAGAAGATCTCTTTGTTTCTTGGGACCTAGAACAAGCATCTCTGTTTTTACGAGTTTAAAAGTAGAAAGTTTGCAGCCATCCACTTCCTTATGTCTGAAACACAGGCTTCTAGCGAGGGCAATTTTGGTGCTTCACCATGTTTTATTGGAATGTACAGCTGTGTGTCATCCGCATAGCAGTGAAAGTTAACATTATGTTTTCGAATGACATCCCCAAGAGGTAAAATATATAGTGAAAACAATAGTGGTCCTAAAACTAGACACGCCTTCCTGGCATATCCTCACCTAGACACGCCTTCCTGGCATATCCTCATCTAGACACGCCTTCCTGGCATATCCTCATCTAGACACGCCTTCCTGGCATATCCTCACCTAGACACGCCTTCCTGGCATATCCTCACTCTTCTTGTATCTATCTAGACACACCTAGACACGCCTTGGCAGTTGGCACAAGATATACCAAGGTGAAATAATCTCTGGCTGACTTCCAACAAGATGAACCGTCTGCTGGCAGAGTATAAACTATCTGTTATATTATATCATATGAATCTATCATTACCCAGCTGAAGAGGCTGTCTGGTCACAGTGCTCATCAATCTGTAGCTCTTCGGGGGGGGGGGGGGGGCTGGCCCATAGAAAAGCAGTAAATCTGAGGCCGTAGTTTCTCGTCCTCACTTACCTGGAACAATATTAGCTTTCAGCGACGCCGACGGTATGCCAAAGCTGCAGATATGAATCAACACAGGCTGACAAATGGCTCGGGACTGGTGCCAGGTCTATTTGTCTGTGGGGTGTCAGGGAGGGTTAGGGAGAGAGAGGGGAGAGGGGGGAAGTAGAGAGAAGGGGGGGTACCCGTCATTCTCTGAGAGAGGCAAAATAAAAGAGGAAGAGAAGAGAAATGGAGATAATTATTCAGGCTACCTCTCAAGGTGTGTTGATGAGCATGTCTGCTCTGCATTTGAAGCCTCTCTCAGTCTGTAGCTTATTAACCACATTGTTATTTTGGGAGCTCTTGAGGATGGCTGCTTTGTAGACACACGTTTTGAATTGGCTGTTGAAGGTGGTATTCATTTGTTGATTTGTTTAGTACTAAGGTGAGCCGATTGGATATAAATGCCATGTCAAGAGTTGTCCCTGAGACCCAATTGGTGTCTCTGGTTTTGTGTGTTGAGTGTATTGTCTCTGGCCAGGCTATCAGGGTGTCAGTGCTCTGATAGTGTTTCTAAAGGAAACACGTGAGTGGAAATGGCCTGGCTGGCTGTGGAGAGCCCTCTACATTGATGATGGACATCTCTCTGGGTAAACAATGGCACAAAGCTCGGCCCTCAGCACACACACACACACACTGGCGGACACAAGCACAAGGGCAGACACACACGCACACACACAAGGGCAGACACACACACACACACACACACACACACACACACACACACACACACACACACACACACACACACACAAGCACAAGGGCAGACACACACGCACACACAGTGAGATAATGCTCAGCACTAATACTAGAGCCGGGCCGGAGCTATGGCCCGGAGCTATGGGCAGAAGCTATGGTCCCGGAGCTATGGGCCGGAGCTATGGGCCCAGAGCTATGGGCCGGAGCTATGGGCCGGAGGTCTAGGCCAGAGCAACTGTATGAGCCGTAGGTATCGACCGGAGCTATGGGCTGGACACTGGCCCTCAACATTCCACTCAAATGGAGAAATGCAACTCTTTGTTCTCGTTCTCTCTTTTTGAAACAGAAAGGAAGTGGAAATGGAAGATAAATCTAGCAGGGTCATTTCATTTCTGTCATCAAGTGTTCTTTTCTGGAACAAACTCAGGTCGTTTTCCGAAGTAAAACTCATCAAAGTGCTCCTTCATGGCTCAACTTCAACCATGGAACAGGACTGAGAATGTATGAGAACATACTCTGCACTGCGATGTTTGAATAACTGACTCTAGTCTCTCTCTCTCTCTCTCTCTCTCTCTCTCTCTCTCTCTCTCTCTCTCTCTCTCTCTCTCTCTCTCTCTCTCTCTCTCTCTCTCTCTCTCTCTCTCTCTCTCTCTCTCTCTCGTAGAAACGTTGATGGACACTCGGGTGGCTACTGCTGAGCTAGGCTGGACTGCCTATCCTGCATCTGGGGTGAGTAATAATAACAGGACTACAGACAGACAGACATCACCATAAATAGACAGTGGTAGAAAGATGTGTCTGTACTGTCACTAGCTACCTTCTTTGTAGTCTGTCTGTTGGACCCACTCTGGTATTAGTGATGGGAGAAAAAAAATCGCTACAATTCCATATCGGGATATTATTTTTGCGCTAGTTGGCTGTACCTGCACCAAAACTCCAGTATTTTTCCTTCATAGCTTGTCCTCCATCTTCTTTTTAAATAGGGAGCCAATTTGTTTTCAGTACTTATTTCCATGACTGATCACAACTCGTTTTGTCATGGCTCTGTCTTGTCCCTCTGCAGCAGACATATGGTGAACAATATGTTTGGAACAACGAATTGCATTTAAATCACAGTATCGAATCGCAGTACATATGGAATCGTGAGATTTCGCAATACATATCGTATCGGCAGCGAAGTATCGCAATAATTTCGTATCTTGAGGTCCCTAGCAATTCCCAGCCCTATCTGGTATGGGCAATGGTAATGCAAGAAGAATAACGTTCTGTACACACAGTATATTTTTCTCCATAGCCCAATGAGCCAATCAATGTCATCCTCAACACGTACAGGTACAGATGGCCTAATGTATGTCCAGACAGACAGACAGACATAGAACTACATTAGCCACTGTGATCCCCATTACAGTGTTATTATCTCCACATCCTCATTCATAATGACTTCAAGACGTAATGGCTGCAGAGCCATGAGAAAACATCAAAAATAATGTCCCGATATGTAACTGTATAGATTTCCCCCCATCACTACTGTCTAACATGAACAGGCTCTTTGGCACTTTGAGGGGTTTTACACACACATCCCAAGGAGTTTAGTTGCATAGAACACAATAGTGGAACAGTGGCCAGGCTGACACACACACACACCCCGTCTTCAAGCTGAGACACTGACAATGGATGGGAAGTCCTCCTGAATGAGCGAATGGCTTGCTAAAAGTAGGCCATGATGTACTGAGGACTGAGGACTGAGCTGGACTGAGACTTGGTTGAGCCGAGGGTGTGTATGTGTGTGTGTTTGTGCATGTGCACATGTGCTTGTGTGTGAGGGGACTCAACACAACACACAAGGAACAGAAAGGATTCAAAAGGACAGACCGAGTTTGTAGTAGTCTCATTCTGTACTGTTTTGCGGTCTCGAGAGCAGACTTAAATGTCGACAAACATTCTTCATTGTTTCATTTCCTAAAGAACCTGATGACAGCTGTCCAAAAATCATGTTGTTAATTTAAAATGAGACGGTACTACAAAAGAAATCCAATGATTTATTTATATATATACACTAGTATATATATACACTAGATGACTGACAGGGGGCGCTGTGTTGACGACACCGTGCCTCAATCCACCATGCCTCCCTACCATTGTAAAAAGATATATTGGAAGCTATAGAAATGCATGTATTAATGTCTACACTCATTTGTGCCACATTTATTATATTATAGACACCTTACTCCATACTTTTAAATGATATTATCTGAGCTATGCATACAAATAAAACAACAAAACTATATATTTTTTCCTTGAAGTATCATTTCTAGACATGACTAATGTTACTGTCCCCACTACAACTAAGAAATACTTAAATACATGTACTTTTGTCCTTGAAACATGTCATTGAAATACTGTAGTAAACCCATTAATTCCTAAGGAGGACTGTTCCTACTTGGGAGTACCAATATGGCCAACCAGTGGCTTCAAAGCCTCTCATTGGCCAATACATAGCATCAGCAATCCAGGGTTTATATATTTAATTGAAAACAACTCATTATCACAGATGAAGGCAGATAAAACAATTCCGACCTGGTAACGTGACAGTTTTGTACTTCCTTGCTGACTGTGAACATACAACTGTGACAGAATATGACAGAGAAATGGACTTATTCAGCAATTATTTTCCTCGGTCTTGAGCCAGATAAACAGACTGTTAAGTGTTCAACCTGGTGCATGTACAGTTCTAGCAAGGACTTCTGTCAGAACACTGTCCTCCTCACAGCCTGACAGCCGTTACAGAGAGCTATGCATGATGTTGATGTCAGGTTGCATCAGTACTACATCAGTACTACATCAGTACTACAGTTGACTACATCAGTACTACATTGAGTGGAGCTCTCGCCACTAGTGAGTTTCAACATACACGCACGCACGCACACACACACACACACACACACACACACACACACACACACACACACACACACACACACACACACACACACACACACACACACACACACACACACACACACACACACACACACACACACACACACACACACACACTTCCTACTAGAGGCATGAACTACTATGGTTCTTCTGTAGGATAGTGGGGTACTGTATGATGTAGAGGAGGAGTTATCCCTAGGCACTGAACTAAGGTCCATTTTCTGTTTCCCCCTAATGGTTCAAACTAGCATAAGCTGATCCTAGATCTGGGTCTAAGGCCAACGTCTACCTGGAGGGTATGAAGCTTGTCGTTTTTTAAGACATTTGAAGACAGGCAATTAGACTATTGCTGAAAAGTGAGAGGAGACGGCTGGTGTTTTTAGTAAAGACTTAAGTAGTCGCTCTGTTGGGATTTTCATTGAGGCTTGTTAAGTAAGACAGTAAAGGAGTTATTGTCTCTTGTTCACAGTTGTTTTTAAGTATCTCTAGCTGTAAGGTTCAGGGATTGAGACTTGCTGCAGGGAGAATACATTCTTACTACCAGAACAACTCTGCATTCTTGACCTTGCTGTGCGTGTCTGTGAGAGAGAGAGAGAGAGAGAGAGAGAGAGAGAGAGAGAGAGAGAGAGAGAGAGAGAGAGAGAGAGAGAGAGAGAGAGGCTCCGGGTGCAGATAAGCTCAAGGCAATGATACAGTATGTCTGAGAGAATAGGTCAATCCAGCAATGAGAATGTACGCACACGCACACACACACACCAACTCAGTATTAACAGACAGAGTTTAGTTGGATAGAGTTTTGTTTGGACATTTCTTAAAGGATATATTTCAAGAGGGTAAAAGGAGAGGTTATGGTGATGTCAGACATTAGGAGGCAGTAACACCCCGTGGCTGAAAACTGCAGCATGATGTTAGAATGCCTCAGTTGAGAACCTTGTTTGTGTGTCATATGCTGTCTTTCGTACCTTAAACAATGAACATACAGGGTAGGACCGGGACGGCGACGTCTGTTGGCTTGTCGTTGGTACTGCTGTGAGGAACGCAGAAGATTAAGACGTGCCTTCTTCCACGTAAGCCGACAGCGTCTGATGAACCTCGAGGCTGAAGGCACTCTGACTTCTGCCTCCTGGTCCGGGAACAATAGAGGAGCATAGCCAAACTGACACTCATGCGGGGATATACCAGTGGAGGAGGAGCACAAGGTGTTGTGCGCGTACTCGGCCCAAACAATGAAGGATGACCATGTGGACGGGTTGTTGGAAACCATACATCTGAGGGTGGTTTCCAGCTCCTGATTCATCCTCTCAGTTTGGCCGTTGGACTCCGGATGGTACCCTGAAGATAAACTGGCCGTGGCCCCTATGAGTTGGCAGAAGGCCTTCCAAAACCTTGAGGCGAACTGGGGACCTCTGTCGGAAACCATATCTTGCGGAATGCCAAAGACTCGGAACACATGGTTAATCACCAACTCAGCTGTTTCCTTGGCAGAAGGTAATTTGGTCAAGGGAACAAACCTGGCCGCCTTAGAAAACCTGTCGATGATGACTAGGATCGTAGTATTACCATGGGACGGAGGAAGGCCAGTAATAAAGTCCAACGAGATATGGGACCAGGGTCGGTGGGGAATAGATAAAGGGTGAAGGAGTCCTTGAGGGCGGAGGTGAGAAGATTTGCCCTGGCAGCACACGGAACAGGCCTTGACGAAAGTGGCAACGTCTTCTTTTATGGTGGGCCACCAGAACTTACGCTGGATGAACTCCAAGGTGCGACCTACGCCCGGGTGACAGGTGAGGCGAGAGGAGTGCCCCCACAGAAGGACTTGGGACCTTGCTGCCTTGGGAACAAACAACCGATTGGCAGGACCTCCTCCAGGGCCCGGTTCGATGGCTTGAGCTTGTTTCACGGTATCCTCCACTTGCCACGAGATCGGAGCCACGATCTTAGCGGCAGGAAGGACAGTCATGTCAGTATCTTCTCGAATGGCAGGAGAGTAGATTCGTGACAAGGCGTCCGGTTTGAGATTCTTCGACCCGGGTCTATAGGTGAGGATAAACTGAAATCGGCTGAAGAAAAGAGACCATCGAGCTTGTCTGGAGTTCAACCGCTTCGCCTGCTGGATATACTCCAGATTTTTGTGGTCCGTAAGCACTTGAAACGGTTGAGAAGCCCCCTCGAGCCAGTGTCTCCATTCCTTCAATGCCATCTTAACCGCTAGGAGTTCACGATCCCCCACATCGTAATTCCTCTCGGCCGGGGTAAGCCGGTGAGAGAAGAAGGCGCAAGGATGAAGCTTCTTGTCTTCACCCCTCTGAGACAGGACAGCTCCAACACCAACCTCTGATGCGTCTACCTCCACCACAAAAGGTTCATCCGCCGTTGGTAGTGTCAGGATGGGAGCAGAGAGGATGCGCTGCTTGAGTCCTTGGAAGGCCGTCTCAGCTTCTCTTCCCCACAGAAACCTTGTGTTGCCACCCTTGGTTACAGCTGAGAGAGGGGCTGCCACCGAGCTGAAGTTCTTGATGAACTTGCGGTAAAAGTTGGTGAAGCCCAGGAAACGCTGAACTTCCTTAACGGACTTGGGGGTGGGCCAATCCGCTACCGCCCCTACCTTCTTGGGGTCCATCTGGACTCGACCGGGTTCCACTATAAATCCCAGGAATTGTACTCGAGAGGAATGGAATTCACACTTTTCCGGCTTAACGTACAAATGGCTGTCTAGGAGGCGTTTGAGCACTTGTCTGACATGCTTAGTGTGTTCTTGAAGGGAGCTCGAAAAGATGAGGATGTCATCCAAGTAAACAAACACGAAGATGTTAAGCATATCCCTAAGCACATCGTTTATGAGCGCTTGGAACACAGCCGGGGCGTTGGTCAGGCCGAAGGGCATCACCGAGTATTCGTAGTGACCAGTAGGCGTGTTGAAAGCGGTCTTCCACTCGTCCCCGGGTTTGATCCGCACAAGATGGTATGCGTTCCGCAGGTCAAGCTTAGTGAAGACAACTGCTTCCTGGAGCAGCTCAAAGGCTGTGGCCATAAGGGGTAGCGGGTAGCGGTTACGGACGGTTATGGCATTGAGTCCCCGGTAGTCGATGCAAGGTCGTAATCCACCGTCTTTCTTGGCCACAAAGAAAAACCCTGCTCCCGCCGGCGAGGTAGATGGACGCATGAGGCCTGCTGCCAGAGCGTCCTTGATGTAGGTATCCATAGCAGCTCGTTCGGGAGGAGAAAGGGAAAAGATCCGACCCCTGGGAGGGCAGGTCCCCGGAAACAGGTCGATGGTGCAATCGTAAGGTCTATGGGGTGGTAGTTTGGTGGCCCTCTGTTTGCTAAATACCGGTTTGAGGTCATGGTAACACTCGGGAACTCGGGACAGGTCGATGGATTCTAGAGACTCGGGAGGGGAACTCGGGGAACTCGGGAAGATACAAGTGGCTTGGCACGTAGGACCCCACTGCTTGATAGTGCCCACAGACCAGTCGATGTGAGGGTTATGGCTGTGAAGCCAGGGGTAACCAAGGACGAGAGGGAACTCGGAACAGGAGATCAGATGAAAGTTCATCACTTCCTGGTGTTGGGAAACTGAAAGTCGCAAGGGGGTAGTGGCACGAGTGACAAGTCCAGATCCCAAAGGGCTTCTATCCAACGTAGTAACCCTTATGGGGTCACTTAGAGGTTCAGAAGGAACGCCATTCTCCTTCGCCCAGACTCCATCCATGAAGTTACCTGCGGCTCCAGAGTCTACCAAGGCTTGAAGAGGAAACTCGTGGTCGTCCCAGGAAAGGGTAACTGGAATGAGCAGGTGGGAGTTGGATGGATGGGAGGAGGTTATGTTTCCCGTTACAGTCCTCCCAGGCCTGCACGGGAGAGTGCGTTTCCCTGGAGCCCGGGACACGTGGAGCGGAAATGGCCCGGTTTGCCGCAATATAGACAGCCTCGCTCCCTCATCCGGCGGTCTCTCTCAGCCTGGGAGATGCGTCCAACCTGCATGGGTTCTGGTGGAGCCAGCGAGGATAAAGGTGGAGACTCGGAGCTGGAACCGATAGGAGCTAGGGTGAGAGGTCTACGGTTGAGTTCTCTCTCTCTCAGACGCTGGTCTATGCGCGAAGCCAACTTGATAAGGGACTCGAGGTTGTCCGGTGGTTCCCGAGTGGCCAGTTCATCTTGGATGGTGTCAGAAAGACCCTTCAAAAAACACACTGTGAGCGCCTCGTCGTTCCAGCCACTTGCTGCTGCCACAGTGCGGAACTGGATGGCATAGTCCGTCACGCTGCGCCGACCTTGGCGGAGAGTCAGGAGCTGTTTGGCTGAGTCAGGGCCGTTGGTAGGACCTTGAAACACTCGCTTGAATTCTTCAGCAAAGGTAGAGTAGCTGGCACAGCAGGGACTTTGGGCATCCCACACAGCAGTAGCCCAGGCTAGGGCTTTTTCCGACAGCAGGGTGATGATATATGCTATCTTGGACCGGTCGGTGGGAAACGACGATGGTTGTAGCTCAAAGGAGAGAGAACATTGGGTGAAAAACCCCTTACAAACACTCGGATCACCTGAGAACCGTTGGGGAGGCGGCAGACGAGGTTCAGCCAGGGAGTTAACTGCCAGGGGCACTTGAATCTGATGAACTGGAGCAGAAGCGGTTGCCGGGGAAAGTCGATCAGAAATCTGCTTTATGGAAGTCAGCATCTCTGACAGAAGTTGAGAATGTCTAGCCATTAAGGCCTCTTGCTGAACCAGAGCAGCTTCGTGGCGTTGGACAGTCCCCTCGTGGTGGGACAGGATGGAACAAAAATCCTGGGTACTGGCTGCCTCTGGGTTCATTATAATGGCTCAGTGTTTCTGTCAGGACCCGGTGCGAGAAACAGTCACTAATAATCGTCAGAACCCAGAAGATGAGGCAGACACAGCAGTACTAGAGATGGTGGTTTAATTAAAGAACAAAATCTTCAGGCAAAGAATCTAAATCCACAATGTCCAAACATAAAGCCAAGAAGCACAAAATGGATATCCTCCAAAAATACAAAGAAACTCCACAAAGTGGTAAAAACAGCAGGGAAAAACAAACCTCAAAAGACTACTCAAAAATACACAAGAACTAAACCAGAGAACCTCTGGAAAATCCAATAAGAGAATCATATGTTCAGAACAAGGCTTGGGCTGGGGCTGGGTGCTAACATACAAACACTGAGCAAAGAACTGAGGAACACACAGGGTTTAAATACTAACAAGGGAACGACACACAGGTGCAAACAATAATTAGAGCAAGGAAAAACAAAAGGTACAAAAAAGGTGCAATGGGGACATCTAGTGACCAAAACCTGAACAGTCCTGGCCAAAACCTGACACATCCTACCCCTGCTAGACCATTCGGCCATCAGATTTGCCACCAATGCTCCTTATAGGACACATCACTGCACTCTATACTCATCTGTAAACTGGTCATCTCTGTATACCCGCCGCAAGACCCACTGGTTGATGCTTATTTATAAAAACCCTCTTAGGCCTCACTCCCCCCCCCTGAGATATCTACTGCAGCCCTCATCCTCCACATACAACACCCGTTCTGCCAGTCACATTCTGTTAAAGGTCCCCAAAGCACACACATCCCTGGGTCGCTCCTCTTTTCAGTTCACTGTAGCTAGCGACTGGAACGAGCTGCAACAAACACTCAAACTGGACAGTTTTATCTCAATCTCTTCATTCAAAGACTAAATCATGGACACTCTTACTGACAGTTGTGGCTGCTTTGTGTGATGTATTGTCTCTACCTTCTTGCCCTTTGTGCAGTTGTCTGTGCCCAATCATGTTTGTACCATGTTTTTGTGCTGCTACCATGTTGTGTTGCTACCATGTAGTTGTCATGTTGTGTTGCTGCCATGTTGTTGTCATGTTGTGTTGCTGCCATGCTATGTTGTTGTCTTAAGTCTCTCTTTATGTAGTATTGTCTCTCTTGTCGTGATGTGTGTTTTGTCCTATATTTATATATGTTTATTTCTTTTTTAATCTCAGGCCCCTGTTCCACCAGGAGGCCTTTTGGTAGGCCGTCATTGTAAATAACCATGTGTTCTTAACTGACTTGCCTAGTTAACTAAAGGTTCAGTAAAAACAAACATTAAAAAAGAGGTTAACAATGAAAATGGCAGTGCTTTGAAGTTGTTAGCTACTATGGTATAACCATGACATGTCAGTTGACCTCATGTAGACATACACACTCACACACATATGACATATACATTATGTTGACATCTATATGAAGTAGACAAGCAGAAAGGACCCACAAGCCAAGCAGATGTCTACACCTTCTATTCACAGCATAATGACTCATATACACAAACATACATGGTCTTTGCCTCTTACTCACTAACTCTCACTCATCCTCACTCACTCACTCACTCACTCACTCACTCACTCACTCACTCACTCACTCACTCACTCACTCACTCACTCACTCACTCACTCACTCACTCACTAACTCACTAACTCTCACTCATCATCACTCACTGAGCCTCACTCACTCTCACACTCACTCACTCACTCACTAACTCTCACTCATCCTCACTCACTGAGCCTCACTCACTCTCACACTCACTCACTCACTCACTCACTAACTCTCACTCATCCTCACTCACTGAGCCTCACTCACTCTCACACTCACTCACTCACTCACTCACTCACTCACTCACTCACTCACTCACTCACTCACTCACTCACTCACTCACTCACTCACTCACTCTCACTCAATCTCACTCACTGAGCCTCACTCACTCTCACATTCACTCACTCACTCTCACTCACACTCACAGTCACTCACTTACTCTCTTTATTTCATTCTTTCTTTCTCTCACTCTCTGTCTCACACACACGGACACACACACACACGCACATGCGCACATGCGCGCACATGTGCACACACGCGCACGCACGCAAACGCACACACACGAACACACACACACACACACACACACACACATACACACACCATGGCTCCCGCAGAGCTGCTCTGTAATGATGAATTAAATATGGTGTCCCAAAGAGACGAGGGCCTTTTGACCTCTACCCTTCAGCCATGCAGCCGCCAGGGGCAGGCAGGTGTAAAAGGTAATGGCTCAGACAGACAGACACTCATACACTGGCCATGAGTCTGGAGAACTGCCTCTCAGATAGAGGACAGGGGGAGGAGGGGAGGAAAGGGGGAGGAGGGGAGGGATGAATGTCAAGAATAGAAACAGAGGAAAAGGAGAGCGAGAGGTGGGGGACGGAGTTGGAGGGTTTTTCGAAAGAGGGGTTTCTGGATTAGAGAAACCTTACAAGTGGAACAAAATGGGAAAATGAGAGGTGGGCAAGAAAAGAGGGAAGGAGCGAGAGGAGGGGTGGTTTCAGTAGAGGGGCGAAGGGGGGCGTGTAGGATTAGGGGAACCTGGAGTGAATAGAGAGAAAGAGTAAAAGAGGTCGATTGTGTGGAGAGTGAAACAAGAGGGTGGCTGTGTATTGGTTGAGTGTGTTTGCATGTGAATGAGAGTCTGGGTTAACTCATGTGACTCCACGGGTCAGAGATGGAACACAGGCTTATGGGCTGGCGGTTGCTAGGAGTAGCAGAGGGTAGGGGTTAGGGAGCTACGGGTAGGAGTAGCAGAGGGTAGGGGTTAGGGAGCTACAGGGAAGGAGTAGCAGAGGGTAGGGGTTAGGGAGCTACGGGTAGGAGTAGCAGAGGGTAGGGGTTAGGGAGCTACGGGTAGGAGTAGCAGAGGGTAGGGGTTAGGGAGCTACGGGTAGGAGTAGCAGAGGGTAGGGGTTAGGGAGCTACGGGTAGGAGTAGCAAAGGGTAGGGGTTAGGGAGCTACGGGTAGGAGTAGCGGAGGGTAGGGGTTAGGGAGCTACGGGTAGGAGTAGCAGAGGGTAGGGGTTAGGGAGCTACGGGTAGGAGTAGCAGAGGGTAGGGGTTAGGGAGCTACGGGTAGGAGTAGCAGAGGGTAGGGGTTAGGGGTTAGGGTGCTACGGGTAGGAGTAACAGAGGGTAGGGGTTAGGGGTAGGGGTTAGGGAGCTACGGGTAGGAGTAGCAGAGGGTAGGGGTTAGGGGTAGGGGTTAGGGAGCTACGGGTAGGAGTAGCAGAGGGTTAGGGGTAGGGGTTAGGGAGCTACGGGTAGGAGTAGCAGAGGGTAAAGGGTAGGGGTAGGGGTTAGGGAGCTACGGGTAGGAGTAGCAGAGGGTAGGGTGCTAGGGGTTAGGGTGCTATGGGTAGGGGTAGCAGAGGGTAGGATTCTAGGGGTAGGGGTTAGGGAGCTACGGGTAGGAGTAGCAGAGGGTAGAGGGGTAGGGGTTAGGGTGCTATGGGTAGGGGTAGCAGAGGGTAGGGTGCTATGGGTAGGGGTTAGGGTGCTATGGGTAGGAGTAGCAGAGGGTAGGGTTCTAGGAGTAGGGGTTAGGGTGCTATGGGTAGGGGTAGCAGAGGGTAGAGGGGTAGGGGTTAGGGTGCTATGGGTAGGGGTAGTAGAGGGTAGAGCGGTAGGGGTTAGGGTGCTATGGGTAGGAGTAGCAGAGGGTAGGGTGCTAGGGGTAGGGGTTAGGGTGCTACGGGTAGGGGAGACAGAGGGATAGTGCTGAAAGTAGTGGGCTAGGGGAGAGGGATAGTGAATAGGGTATAGGGAAGTGTGGATGTGTGTGCTGACTGAGGTTCAGATTTGTGTCTGAAAGGGGAGTTTGGCTGCTAGCATAGGACTATGTTCCTAGTCCCCATATAGCTGCTCTGTAGCTGCAGCCCAGTCACTATGAGAGGTGGGGTCTGGGATACAGTCACTGTGAGAGGTGGGGTCTGGGATACAGTCACTGTGAGAGGTGATGTCTGGGATACAGTCACTGTGAGAGGTGGGGTCTGGGATACAGTCACTGTGAGAGGTGGGGTCTGGGATACAGTCACTGTGAGAGGTGGGGTCTGGGATACAGTCACTGTGAGAGGTGGGGTCTGGGATACAGTCACTGTGAGAGGTGGGGTCTGGGATACAGTCACTGTGAGAGGTGGGGTCTGGGATACAGTCACTGTGAGAGGTGGGGTCTGGGATACAGTCACTGTGAGAGGTGGGGTCTGGGATACAGTCACTGTGAGAGGTGGGGTCTGGGATACAGTCACTGTGAGAGGTGGGGTCTGGGATACAGTCACTGTGAGAGGTGGGGTCTGGGATACAGTCACTGTGAGAGGTGGGGTCTGGGATACAGTCACTGTGAGAGGTGATGTCTGGGATACAGTCACTGTGAGAGGTGGGGTCTGGGATACAGTCACTATGAGAGGTGGGGTCTGGGATACAGTCACTGTGAGAGGTGGGGTCTGGGATACAGTCACTGTGAGAGGTGATGTCTGGGATACAGTCACTGTGAGAGGTGGGGTCTGGGATACAGTCACTGTGAGAGGTGGGGTCTGGGATACAGTCACTGTGAGAGGTGGGGTCTGGGATACAGTCACTGTGAGAGGTGGGGTCTGGGATACAGTCACTGTGAGAGGTGGGGTCTGGGATACAGTCACTGTGAGAGGTGGGGTCTGGGATACGGTCACTGTGAGAGGTGGGGTCTGGGATACAGTCACTGTGAGAGGTGGGGTCTGGGATACGGTCACTGTGAGAGGTGGGGTCTGGGATACGGTCACTGTGAGAGGTGGGGTCTGGGATACAGTCACTGTGAGAGGTGGGGTCTGGGATACAGTCACTGTGAGAGGTGGGGTCTGGGATACAGTCACTGTGAGAGGTGGGGTCTGGGATACAGTCACTGTGAGAGGTGGGGTCTGGGATACAGTCACTGTGAGAGGTGATGTCTGGGATACAGTCACTGTGAGAGGTGGGGTCTGGGATACAGTCACTGTGAGAGGTGGGGTCTGGATACAGTCACTGTGAGAGGTGGGGTCTGGGATACGGTCACTGTGAGAGGTGGGGTCTGGGATACAGTCACTGTGAGAGGTGGGGTCTGGGATACAGTCACTGTGAGAGGTGGGGTCTGGGATACAGTCACTGTGAGAGGTGGGGTCTGGGATACAGTCACTGTGAGAGGTGGGGTCTGGGATACAGTCACTGTGAGAGGTGGGGTCTGGGATACAGTCACTGTGAGAGGTGGGGTCTGGGATACAGTCACTGTGAGAGGTGGGGTCTGGGATACAGTCACTGTGAGAGGTGGGGTCTGGGATACAGTCACTGTGAGAGGTGATGTCTGGGATACAGTCACTGTGAGAGGTGGGGTCTGGGATACAGTCACTGTGAGAGGTGGGGTCTGGGATACAGTCACTGTGAGAGGTGGGGTCTGGGATACAGTCACTGTGAGAGGTGGGGTCTGGGATACAGTCACTGTGAGAGGTGGGGTCTGGGATACAGTCACTGTGAGAGGTGGGGTCTGGGATACAGTCACTGTGAGAGGTGGGGTCTGGGATACAGTCACTGTGAGAGGTGGGGTCTGGGATACAGTCACTGTGAGAGGTGGGGTCTGGGATACAGTCACTGTGAGAGGTGGGGTCTGGGATACAGTCACTGTGAGAGGTGGGGTCTGGGATACAGTCACTGTGAGAGGTGGGGTCTGGGATACAGTCACTGTGAGAGGTGGATGTCTGGGATACAGTCACTGTGAGAGGTGGGGTCTGGGATACAGTCACTGTGAGAGGTGGGGTCTGGGATACAGTCACTGTGAGAGGTGGGGTCTGGGATACAGTCACTGTGAGAGGTGGGGTCTGGGATACAGTCACTGTGAGAGGTGGGGTCTGGGATACGGTCACTGTGAGAGGTGGGGTCTGGGATACAGTCACTGTGAGAGGTGGGGTCTGGGATACGGTCACTGTGAGAGGTGGGATCTGGGATACGGTCACTGTGAGAGGTGGGGTCTGGGATACAGTCACTGTGAGAGGTGGGGTCTGGGATACAGTCACTGTGAGAGGTGGGGTCT